>NC_088243.1:91263974-91316474 GCF_036934945.1 Oncorhynchus masou masou | reverse complement strand
TAACGACTACTGTACTGTATCTAACGACTACTGTACTGTATCTAACAACTACTGTACTGTATCTAACGACTACTGTACTGTATCTAACAACTACTGTACTGTATCTAACGACTACTGTACTGTATCTAACGACTACTGTACTGTATCTAACGACTACTGTACTGTATCTAACGACTACTGTACTGTATCTAACAACTACTGTACTGTATCTAACGACTACTGTACTGTATCTAACAACTACTGTACTGTATCTAACGACTACTGTACTCTATCTAACGACTACTGTACTGTATCTAACAACTACTGTACTGTATCTAACGACTACTGTACTGTATCTAACGACTACTGTACTGTATCTAACAACTACTGTACTGTATCTAACGACTACTGTACTGTATCTAACGACTACTGTACTGTATCTAACAACTACTGTACTGTATCTAACGACTACTGTACTGTATCTAACAACTACTGTACTGTATCTAACGACTACTGTACTGTATCTAACGACTACTGTACTGTATCTAACAACTACTGTACTGTATCTAACGACTACTGTACTGTATCTAACGACTACTGTACTGTATCTAACAACTACTGTACTGTATCTAACGACTACTGTACTGTATCTAACAACTACTGTACTGTATCTAACAACTACTGTACTGTATCTAACGACTACTGTACTGTATCTAACAACTACTGTACTGTATCTAACGACTACTGTACTGTATCTAACGACTACTGTACTGTATCTAACGACTACTGTACTGTATCTAACAACTACTGTACTGTATCTAACGACTACTGTACTGTATCTAACGACTACTGTACTGTATCTAACAACTACTGTACTGTATCTAACGACTACTGTACTGTATCTAACGACTACTGTACTGTATCTAACAACTACTGTACTGTATCTAACGACTACTGTACTGTATCTAACGACTACTGTACTGTATCTAACGACTACTGTACTGTATCTAACGACTACTGTACTGTATCTAACGACTACTGTACTGTATCTAACGACTACTGTACTGTATCTAACGACTACTGTACTGTATCTAACGACTACTGTACTGTATCTAACGACTACTGTACTGTATCTAACGACTACTGTACTCTATCTAACAAAGACACAGAAGCTGATATAACTGACACAGTTGCTCACATTTTTCCTCCTCCTCCTCCTCCTCCTCCTCCTCCTCCTCCTCCTTCACACCTGTAGACATATGTATTAATCACAGAGTCATTGATTAACGTCAATAGAACGACAGTAAAATGCATTTCCGTTTCTCCAGTAACATTATCTGAGTTTCTGACTTGATAATGTCCAGTATCAGCTGTATCGAGTTTTGACATGACAAATACATTTCACACACACATGCACGCACGCGCGCGCACACACACGCGCACGCACGCACACGCACACACGCACACGCACATGCACACACACACACACAGACACACACACACACACACACGCACGCACACACACACACACACACACACACACACACACACACACACACACACACACACACACACACACACACACACACACACACAGGGAAGTATTGAGTTTTGACATGACAAATATGTGTCTCCTTTATGGTGTTATGTGACACCTCTCATCCTGTGAGGGGGTTAAGGGTTAGGGGGTGAGGGTTACGGGTTAGGGGGTGAGGGGGTTAGGGGTTGGGGGTAGGGGGTGAGGTGGTTAGGGGTTGGGGGTAGGGGGTGAGGGGGTTAGGGGTTGGGGGTTAGTGGGTGAGGGGGTTAGGGGTTAGGGGTTAGGGGGTGAGGGGGTTAGGGGTTGGGGGTTAGGGGGTGAGGAGGTTAGGGGTTGGGGGTAGGGGGTGAGGGGGTTAGGGGTTGGGGGTTAGTGGGTGAGGGGGTTAGGGGTTAGGGGTTAGGGGGTGAGGGGGTTAGGGGTTGGGGGTTAGGGGGTGAGGGGGTGAGGGGGTTAGTGGGTGAGGGGGTTAGGGGTTAGGGGTTAGGGGGTGAGGGGGTTAGGGGTTAGGGGCTAGGGGTTAGGGGGTGAGGGGGTGAGGGGGTTAGTGGGTGAGGGGGTTAGGGGGTGAGGGGGTTAGGGATTAGGGGTTAGGGGGTGAGGGGGTTAGGGATTAGGGGTTAGGGGGTGAGGGGGTTAGGGATTAGGGGTTAGGGGGTGAGGGGGTTAGGGATTAGGGGTTAGGGGGTGAGGGGGTTAGGGGTTGGGGGTTAGGGATTAGGGATTAGGGGTTAGGGGTGAGGGGGTTAGGGGTTAGGGATTAGGGGTTAGGGGTTAGGGGGTGAGGGGGTTAGTGGGTGAGGGGGTTAGGGGTGAGGGGGTTAGGGATTAGGGGTTAGGGGGTGAGGGGGTTAGGGATTAGGGGTTAGGGGGTGAGGGGGTTAGGGATTAGGGGTTAGGGGGTGAGGGGGTTAGGGATTAGGGGTTAGGGGGTGAGGGGGTTAGGGATTAGGGGTTAGGGGGTGAGGGGGTTAGGGGTTGGGGGTTAGGGATTAGGGATTAGGGGTTAGGGGGTGAGGGGGTGAGGGGGTTAGGGGTTGGGGGTTAGGGGGTGAGGGGTTAGGGGTTGGGGGTTAGGGATTAGGGATTAGGGGTTAGGGGGTGAGGGGGTGAGGGGGTTAGGGGGTGAGGGGTATTTGTGACATGATGACAGGACTGTAAATTCCCAGACGTGATCATGTTAAACTACGACATGTCCGATCTACCGTTGCATGGTTTAGAAACAGACTGGTAGAGACAGTATCTGATATATCTGATATAGAATCAGACTGGTACAGACAGTATCTGATATATCTGATATATCTGATATAGAATCAGACTGGTAGAGACAGTATCTGATATATCTGATATATCTGATATAGAATCAGACTGGTAGAGACAGTATCTGATATATCTGATATAGAATCAGACTGGTACAGACAGTATCTGATATATCTGATATATCTGATATAGAATCAGACTGGTACAGACAGTATCTGATATATCTGATATAGAATCAGACTGGTACAGACAGTATCTGATATATCTGATATAGTGTAGCTTGGTGTAGAATCTGTACCAGTCTGATTCTATATCAGATACTGTCTGTACCAGTCTGATTCTACACCAAGCTACATTATATCAGATACTGTCTGTACCAGTCTGATTCTATATCAGATATATCAGATACTGTCTGTACCAGTCTGATTCTACACCAAGCTACATTATATCAGATACTGTCTGTACCAGTCTGATTCTATATCAGATATATCAGATACTGTCTGTACCAGTCTGATTCTACACCAAGCTACATTATATCAGATACTGTCTGTACCAGTCTGATTCTATATCAGATACTGTCTGTACCAGTCTGATTCTATATCAGATATATCAGATACTGTCTGTACCAGTCTGATTCTATATCAGATACTGTCTGTACCAGTCTGATTCTACACCAAGCTACATTATATCAGATACTGTCTGTACCAGTCTGATTCTATATCAGATACTGTCTGTACCAGTCTGATTCTATATCAGATATATCAGATACTGTCTGTACCAGTCTGATTCTACACCAAGCTACGGTATATCGCCTTGAGAAGTTAACTGCATAATACCACTACTTATTAAATGTAAAGCCCTTTCTGACAACATTTGATTCTGTGGCATATGTGGCAACTCCTTCAAGACGGTTGGAAAAGCATTCCAGGTGAAGCTGGTTGAGAGAATGCCAAGAGTGTGCAAAGCTGTCATCAAGGCAAAGGGTGGCTACTTTGAAGAATCTCAAATATAAAATACATTTTGATTTGTTTAAAACTTTTTTGGTTACCACATGATTCCATATGTGTTATTTCATAGTTTTGTTGTCGTCACTATTATTCTACAATGTAGTATATAGTCAAAATAAAGAAAAACCCTTGAATGAGTCGGTGTATACTAACTTTTGACTGGTACTGTATATACTGTACCTCATCTCTTCTACTGTTGTCATTACTATGTCCATGGAGTGTGAGACCAGGTTATGCTGCATTAGATATGAAAACAAAAAATATCTCATCAATCTCTATTTTTGATGCATAAATTGAAAATCTAATTGTATTTGTCACATGCCGAATGCCACAGGCGTAGACTTTACCGTGAAACGTTGACTAAATTCCCTTACGGGGTTACAAACATAAACCAGTCAGGCTAAACATTTTTAAACATTCATGCCAAGTGGTTAAGGATGTGTGCGTTGTGGAATAGGGGATTCTGTGTCCCAGTCTCTCAGAGCAACATGGGGGGGGGCAACAGAGTCTAACTGCAACAGAAAGCACACAGTCATAAAACATTCAACATCATTGTGACATCAGCGTGACATCGCTACAACAAAAGGACTGTCGCCAGGGAGACATGGAGCAGGATGCCATTTTGTGGTGAAGAAGTCAAAGTAGGTTGGAGGGGGAACCATTACAATTGTTAGAAAATGGTAGGAAGTGTTTTGAAATACAGTAAGCTACAGTGAATAGATATTTAACTGTTGTGAGAATTTTTTGGGACACATTCACAAGAGAGATGAGGTATTTATGTTGTCTATTGTCTGAGAAACAGAAGAAGGAAATATCAACAGGCGTCATACTGCATACTGCACACTGCATACAATATTCTCAAAACTGTATACTCTATACTGCATATTGTACACTGTATACTCTATACTGCATACTGTACACTGTATACTCTATACTGCATACTGTATACTGTATACTCTATACTGCATACTGTACACTGTATACTCTATACTGCATACTGTATACTGTATACTCTATACTGCATACTGTATACTGTATACTCTATACTGCATACTGTACACTGTATACTCTATACTGCATACTGTATACGGTATACTCTATACTGCATACTGTATACTGTATACTGCATACTGTATACTGTATACTCTATACTGCAAACTGTATACTGTATACTGTATACTGTATACTGCATACTGTATACTGCATACTGCATACTGTATACTGTATACTGTATACTGCATACTGTACACTGCATACTGTATACTGTATACTGCATACTGTATACTGCATACTGCATACTGCATACTGTATACTGTATACTGCATACTGTATACTGTATACTCTATACTGCAAACTGTATACTGTATACTGTATACTGTATACTGCATACTGTATACTGCATACTGCATACTGTATACTCTATACTGTATACTGCATACTGTACACTGCATACAGTATACTCAATATAGTGTATTCTCTATACTGTAAACTGCATACTGTATACTGTATACTGCATACTGTAAACTGCATACTGTATACTGTATACTGCATACTATGTACTGTATACTGCATACTCTATAGTGCATAATGTATACTGCATACTGTATACTGTATACTGCATACTCTATAGTGCATAATGTATACTGCATACTGTATACTGCATACTGCAGACAGTATACTCTATACCTTATTCTCTATACTGTATACTGCGTACTGTATACTACATACTGTATACTGTATACTGCATACTGTAAACTGCATACTGTATACTGTATACTGCATACTGTAAACTGCATACTGTATACTGTATACTGTATACTGCATACTCTATACTGCATACTGTATACTGCATACTGTATACTGTATACTGTATACTGCATACTCTATACTGCATACTGTATACTGCATACTGTATACTGCATACTCTATACTGCATACTGTATACTGCATACTCTATACTGTATACTGTATACTGCATACTGTATACTGCATACTACAGACAGCATACTGTATACTGCATACTGCAGACCCTGAGAAAAGACCAGGGTGATTCAACCCCAGCAGGAGCCCAAAATATATTTGGTATCTCAGAATGTTCTAGCAATTCTTCCATGGGAACTTCACTGGGAGGATGTTTGACCTGCTTTTTACATTGGTATCACAAACAATTGTTTTTTGAAAGTTGAGGTTTTTAAAAGAACCCTTTTAAAATCTAAACATTTCTGCCGCATCTGAGACACCAACGATATTTTACGAGATCCCGCTGGTGTCGAATCGGCCAAAGTCTGAAAGATAATTCGAGGCCCATCACCTGCCCGTGAACACATACGTTCCTACATGATTTTAGACAGAAGAAAGGACCGGACGAACAGCTGAGGTGCGTAACTTCACCGACGACCTTTAGTCAAAGATGCAGACTGAGCACAACAACTGAAGCTTTCATTTGATCGACTCCTCATTTCATAATGAGTCCTGAATTGACATACGAGCCAGATGATACAGACAGACAGACAGTAGGGACGAGTCCCAAATGGAGCCCTATTCCCTATATAGTGCACTACTTTAGACCAGGGCCCTATTCCCTATATAGTGTACTACTTTAGACCAGGGCCCTATTTCCTATATAGTGTACTACTTTAGACCAGGGCCCTATTCCCTATATAGTGTACTACTTTAGACCAGAGCCCTATTCCCTATATAGTGTACTACTTTAGACCAGGGCCCTATTCCCTATATAGTGCACTACTTTAGACCAGGGCCCTATTCCCTATATAGTGTACTACTTTAGACCAGGGCCCTATTCCCTATATAGTGCACTACTTTAGACCAGGGCCCTATTCCCTATACAGTACACTACTTTAGACCAGGGCCCTATTCCCTATATAGTGTACTACTTTAGACCAGAGCCCTATTCCCTATATAGTGTACTACTTTAGACCAGAGCCCTATTCCCTATATAGTGTACTACTTTAGACCAGAGCCCTATTCCCTATATAGTGTACTACTTTAGACCAGAGCCCTATTCCCTATATAGTGTACTACTTTAGACCAGGGCCCTATTCCCTATATAGTGTACTACTTTAGACCAGAGCCCTATTCCCTATATAGTGTACTACTTTAGACCAGGGCCCAATTCCCTATATAGTGCACTACTTTAGACCAGAGCCCTATTTCCTATATAGTGTACTACTTTAGACCAGAGCCCTATTCCCTATATAGTGTACTACTTTAGACCAGGGCCCTATTCCCTATATAGTGTACTACTTTAGACCAGAGCCCTATTCCCTATATAGTGCACTACTTTAGACCAGGGCCCTATTCCCTATATAGTGTACTACTTTAGACCAGAGCCCTATTCCCTATATAGTGCACTACTTTAGACCAGAGCCCTATTCCCTATATAGTGTACTACCTTTGATGACAATAGCAGTGCACTACTCCAGTCCAATAAGGTGAAATTTAGGATTCAGATAGGTGACGGTTGACCACACTTCATCTGTGTCCTGTAGGAAAGAATGAGCCCTCCCTCGTCTGTGACTTGGCGTAGTTATCCTAACCAAATGCACCTCGTCAGTGACTTGGCGTAGTTATCCTAACCAAATGCACCTCATCGGTGACTTGGCGTAGTTATCCTAACCAAATGCACCTCGTCGGTGACTTGGCGTAGTCATCCTAACCAAATGCACCTCGTCGGTGACTTGGCGTAGTTATCCTAACCAAATGCACCTCGTCGGTGACTTGGCGTAGTTATCCTAACCAAATGCACCTCGTCTGTGACTTGGCGTAGTTATCCTAACCAAATGCACCTCGTCTGTGACTTGGCGTAGTTATCCTAACCAAATGCACCTCGTCGGTGACTTGGCGTAGTTATCCTAACCAAATGCACCTCGTCTGTGACTTGGCGTAGTTATCCTAACCAAATGCACCTCGTCGGTGACTTGGCGTAGTCATCCTAACCAAATGCACCTCGTCGGTGACTTGGCGTAGTCATCCTAACCAAATGCACCTCGTCTGTGACTTGGCGTAGTCATCCTAACCAAATGCACCTCGTCGGTGACTTGGCGTAGTTATCCTAACCAAATGCACCTCGTCTGTGACTTGGCGTAGTCATCCTAACCAAATGCACCTCGTCGGTGACTTGGCGTAGTTATCCTAACCAAATGCACCTCGTCGGTGACCTGCTGCTCCAGTTTCAACTGTTCTGCCTGCGGCTATGGAACCCTGACCTGTTCACTGGACGTGCTACCAGTCCCAGACCTGCTGTTTTCAACTTTCTAGAGACAGCAGGAGCGGTAGAGATGCTCTTAATGATCGGCTATGAAAAGCCAACTGACATTTACTCCTGAGGTGCTGACCTGTTGCACCCTCGACAACTACTGTGGTTATTATTATTTGACCCTGCTGGACATCTATGACCATTTGAACATCTTGGCCATGTTCTGTTATAATCTCCACCCGGCACAGCCAGAAGAGGACTGGCCACCACTCATAGCCTGGTTCCTCTCTAGGTTTCTTCCTAGGTTTTGGCCTTTCTAGGGAGTTTTTCCTAGCCACCGTGCTTCTACACCTGCATTGTTTACTGTTTGGGGTTTTAGGCTGGGTTTCTGTACAGCACTTTGAGATATCAGCTGATGTAAGAAGGGCTTTATAAATACATTTGATTTGATTTGATTTGGTTGGTGACTTGGCATAGTTATCCTAACTAGAGGCTCTCACACTTACTCACTTAAGCACATGCCCAAATGAGTCCTTGGTGTTGTTAATTATTTTGGATTCTATTCTTCTCTGTATTCTTGCTGATTGTTTCTTGTATGATTTTTAAGTAATTAATTTGCATTTTATTGCATGACATAATTATTTGATACATCAGAAAAACAGAACTTAATATTTGGTGATATTTGGTACTTAATTGCGCCAACAGTTGTTGCCTTCTCACCAAGCTGCTTGCCTATCGTCCTGTAGCCCATCCCAGCCTTGTGCAGGTCTACAATTCTAGCCCTGATGTCCTTGCACAGCTGTCTGTCTTTCATCTTCATTTCATCGTCTGTAGTTTTTATAGTAATACAGTATACAGGGTCTGCTCTCGGCAATATCCCCTCCTTTTACAGAGCTACATGTTGAACTGCTTAAACGCTCAGCCAATGTGTTTGATGAATTAGAAGTAAGTTAGCTCATTTCGCTGGCTGAATGCAAATGCACTGATTATAGGCTCAGGAGACTGGTAGAAAAATGAAATCATCATATATATATTCTAAAACATTCCAGCAGTGTTTTAGATTAAAGAAATCTATTTGGGATAGAAGCACATTTCTATGAATACATTGTTTGCAATTTCTTTTATTCAACTTCGTGGAACTGAGAGAGACAGAGTTGGGAGAAGGAGGGGAGAGAGAGAGAGAGAAGAAAGAGAGAGGGAGGGAGAGAGGGAGAGAGAGCAGGATAAACAGAGAGAGATAGGGAGAGAGATAATGAGAGAGAGGGGGAGAGAGAAGCAGAGAGAGAATGAGAGAGATGAAGCTAGTGTCATAGTGTGTCTGTGCCCATTTGAACCCGTCAATCAGAAAAGCTTCCATTTAGAATGTCTTTCATTATTCACAGGATGACGAAGATGATTGAATTACTTTGTGTGTTCTCTCGGAGCGTAGCAGCGTCAGAGCTCTCTGAATGAAATGTAAGCAAATCAAGAAACTCTTGTGGCTTTGTCAAGGTTGCGATCCATATCTGTGATTCAAATGAGCACCCTATTCCCTATGTAGTGCACTACTTGTGACCAGACCATATGGGAAGTAGTGCACTATAAAGAGAAAAGAGTGCTATTTGGGACATAGAATACAGTACGACTACTTCAGTATCCAGACCTTATGAAAGTTTCCCAGTATACCCTTAAACTGGTAACAAATCACATTGAGTGATACAAAACTTGATATTGTGGGAGGATAACACACCTTACAATGAATGACAATGCATTTCTTAGCCTCTATAAATGCCTCTATAAATGCCTCTATAAATGCCTCTATAAATGCCCCTATAAATGCCTCTATAAATGCTACACAGTTCCTTCAGATAACAGTCTCCAGTATCAATAATTTTCAAGCAAATAATAATTATATATTTTTTTAAACAGGGAGAAGGGAGAATCTGTAGACATGATGAGATAAAATAACTCTCTTTGCCAGAACTTAGCCAGACTTCACAAGACCAGACCCATTTTGTATTTTACACCTCCAGCAGAGGAATCACATTTCTGAGTGAGTAATATTCAGTTACACTGGCATTTAGTACTTTCTATGGATGGTCTTAAACTGTAGTAATCTATGTCTGAGATGAAATGATATTATTAAATAATAATAATTAATTATATGAACATGACTGGACATTCAAACACATCTGTATCCATTCATCATCATCAATAGCTTCTCCCAGGTCTTCCTCACATTTTTGTTTTGCATGTTTTGTGTCATTGGGAAAAACCTCTATCAACCCATGATACAGTTTGGAAATCAACTTTGGAGGTTTGACAGACTGTCTTTAAAATAGCATCTGGCTTGTCCAGTGTTTGTTGCGCAGAGAGAATAAAGTGTTGTATCTGCGGAAATGCACCTCACCTCTGTCACAGACTGGTCTTCCTTGACCCTGCCCGACCCTGCTGAGACCGCTGTCACCATCTGATCCTCCTAAAATGAGGCATGACAAATAATTATATTGGTGTACATTTATACATTATATTATCCAAGAATAGATTCAATGGTTCAGTAATTGAAATGACCAATATTCTCAGATCCTAGACTGTAGCTTTAAGCTTAAGCTGCTGTCCTGAAGCTACTGCAGGCAATGGTGGAAAGTACTTACGTAAAAAAAACTTTAAAGTACTACTTAAGTCATTTTTTTATGGTATCTATACTTTACTTCACAACTTATACTGTTGACAACTTTTACTTTTATTTCACTAACATTCCTGAAGAAAATAATCTACTTTTTACTCCTTACATTTTCCCTGACACCCAAAAGTACTTGTTACATTTTGAATGCTTAGCAGGACAGGAAAATTGTCTAATTCACACACTTATCAAGAGAACATCCCTGGTCATCCCTATAATGCCTCTGATTTGCCTCTGATTTGCCTCTATAATGCCTCTGAACACAAATGCTTATTTTGTAAATTATGTCTGAGTGTTGAAGTCTGCCCTTGGCTATCCGTAAATACGTTTAAAAAACAAGACAATCATGTCGTCCGGTTTGCTTAATATAAGGAATTTTACATTTGATATTTTTGATACTTAAGTATATTTTAGCGATTACATTTACTTTTTGATACTTTAGTCAATTTTAAACTAAATACTTTTAGACTTTTAACTCAAGTAGTATTTTACTTGGAGTCTTTTTCTATGAAGGTATCATTACTTTTACACAATAGGGTACTTTTCCACTGACTGTTGGTCAAATCAAGATGGAACCTTGTAATATTCACTAATATTGTTAATATACTGCAAACTTCACCTGAGCTCTGTAAAGCGGTCTTCGCTGTCTGTCTGACCCTGCTGGTACCCCTGTCACCATTTGATCCTGCTCAGACATGATGAGCACAGTGTTGTGTACTGACTGCACTGGAGCGCTGCGTTCACTCAGGAATCATTGCAGCGTGGTCGCCATTTTTCATGCTGCGGGTGGGAGCGAGATGTCAGACAGATATTTTTGTTGTCCCACAGATTATTTTGAAACAGTTCTCTTTCTTCTTTGTATGTATTAGCCTACCTATTCTATTACAATAACGTATTTTTCATGTTATTCACACTCTCGGAATTCACTGTTTCAACATCAGTAGCCTCCCTCTACTAGTTGAGCGGGAGAGTTCAAGGCTGCCTACACGGGTGGAGAATCACGTGGCAGTTAACTTGAACATGAAATTAACTTAAATATGATTAGTTTAAACTGAAGTTTACAACAATGTCTGTAAATAACTATTGATAATGGAAAAAAAGTGGAGGGCACGCAACCAATGGGATTCGAAGTGCAATCAAAAACTGTAGTCATAATTGAAAACAGAAAAGGTACAATGCTCACATATGTTAGGTTACTATGGTGACCATAGGTTAGGTTACTATGGTGACCATAGGTTAGGTTACTTTGGTGACCATATATTAGGTTACTATGGTGACCATTGGTTAGGTTACGAGGGCGACCATAGGTTAGGTTACTATAGTGACCATAGGTTAGGTTACTATGGTGACCACAGGTTAGGTTACTATGGTGACCATAGGTTAGGTTACTATGGTGAACACGGGTTAGGTTACTATGGTGAACACAGGTTAAGTTACTATAGTCAACACGGGTTAGGCTACTACGGTGACCATAGGTTAGGTTACTATGGTGAACACAGGTTAGGTTACTATGGTGACCATAGGTTAGGTTACTATGGTGAACACGGGTTAGGCTACTATGGTGACAATAGGTTAGGTTACTATGGTGAACACAGGTTAGGTTACTATGGTGACCACAGGTTAGGTTACTAAGGTGACCATAGGTTAGGTTACTATGGTGACCATAGGTTAGGTTACTATGGTGACCACATGTTAGGTTACTATGGTGACCATAGGTTAGGCTACTATGATGACCATAGGTTAGGTTACTATGGTGACCATAGGTTAGGTTACTATGGTGAACACAGGTTAGGTTACTATGGTGACCATAGGTTAGGTTACTATGGTGAACACGGGTTAGGCTACTATGTTGAACACGGGTCAGGTTACTATGGTGACCATAGGTTAGGTTACTATGGTGACCATAGGTTAGGTTACTATGGTGAACACAGGTTAGGTTACTATGGTGAACACGGGTTAGGCTACTGTGGTGACCATAGGTTAGGTTACTATGGTGACCATAGGTTAGGTTACTATGGTGAACACAGGTTAGGTTACTATGGTGAACACGGGTTAGGTTACTATGGTGACCATAGGTTAGGTTACTATGGTGAACACAGGTTAGGTTACTATGGTGAACACGGGTTAGGCTACTATGGTGACCATAGGTTAGGTTACTATGGTGAACACAGGTTAGGTTACTATGGTGAACACGGGTTAGGCTACTATGGTGACCACAGGTTAGGTTACTATGGTGAACACAGGTTAGGTTATAATGGTGAACACGGGTTAGCCTACTATGGTGAACACGGATTAGGTTACTATGGTGACCATAGGTTAGGTTACTATGGTGAACACAGGTTAGGTTACTATGGTGAACACGGGTTAGGCTACTATGGTGACAATAGGTTAGGTTACTATGGTGAACACAGGTTAGGTTACTACGGTGACCATAGGTTAGGTTACTATGGTGAACACAGGTTAGGTTACTATGGTGAACACAGGTTAGGTTACTACGGTGACCATAGGTTAGGTTACTATGGTGAACACAGGTTAGGTTACTATGGTGAACACGGGTTAGGCTACTACGGTGACCATAGGTTAGGTTACTATGGTGAACACAGGTTAGGTTACTATGGTGACCATAGGTTAGGTTACTATGGTGAACACGGGTTAGGTTACTATGGTGACCACAGGTTAGGCTACTATGGTGACCATAGGTTAGGTTACTATGGTGACCACAGTGCAACATGACAGGGAGGCCTTTAACATGAGAGCTGTTTATTACTGTGTCAGTGTGATACTCACATTGATATTCTGACATTTTTCAGTGCAATCTTCAATCGTTTGGCAGATGGTTTCATCATTTGATTCCTGGTCTAGTGTGATTGAGGCAAAAATAATAGCTAACGTTAGCGAACTTTTGCCCAGCTCTCTCTCTAACGGTACATCAAATGGCGAAAGCTCGCTAAGTTAATTTACTTCTGAAACGGGACAGAACAAAGGCTACAAAACATGTCCATACAAATGACAGCTGTTAGATTGTAAAAACAGCCACCTCTTATTGCTATCTGACAGATTCAGTAACTAGAGGCTAGAGCTGACATGGATGTGGTAGCTGCTAGCTAGAATAGCTTCTTCATTGACCTCAGTCGAGAGTGGATGAAAAATTAGCCGACGTGACATGTCAGTTACAAATATTAGCCCCAGTACTGCGAATAAACACTAGTTTCATTTTTTTTTAATAAACAACAGATACCTTGCCAGCTAAAATAAGTCAACTAAAGAGTAGCCAGTTTCTGCTCTGCTTGCTTTTACAACTCGGAGAAAGAGCGCAACACATACACACTGAACTATGCTCAACTCTCCCTTGCTGGTCCAGCCAGCCTTCCAGAAACATTTCCTTCACACAGCCTGTCAGCCCGCTCTGCACTGTCCCTGCAGGCCGAAATCCATCTGACCACTCCAAACAGCCTTCCCAACCACTCATAGGCGGTCCTAAAGCACAACGTTGCTGTTTTTTTGTATTATGTAAAACTGGGGTAGAATAGGACGCAGTTTAGGGCGCAGTTTGGACCGTTTGAATAATTTGAAGAATTCTACTTTGAATCAAAAACACTGCATCAACTTTAATTTATGAGGTGTCTGATTTTTGATTTATAGTCACGATGGAATAAGATCACCAGACCCACTTCAAATTATTTGGGGGATATTTCATTTTACATTTTCATCAAATCACTCTCGGAGGCCATATCTGTAAAATGGAGAAATCACCAGAGCTGAGGATATTGAGGTTCAGCTTCAGCAGCAGTCTGTGGCATTGCGTCCCAAATGGCACCTTATTCCTATGGGTCCTGGTCAAAAGTAGTGCACTATATAGAGCATAGGGTGCCATTTTGGAGGTAGACTGCGGCTGCGTAACGCTGAGAGGAGATGAGAGGATATGTAGCACCCTTCTGCTCTCTCTACCTATCTCCTTATCTATCTTTCCCTCTCTCATTCTTTCTCTCTTTCCCCCTCTCTCTCTCTCTGTCTCTCTCTTTCCCTCTCTCTCTCTCTCTCTATCTCAATTCAAATCAAGGGGCTCTATTGAAACATATTTTTACATTAACAAAGCATGTAAAATAGATAATAAACAAAAAATAATAAAAATGTACAGTAAACATCACACTCAAACGTTACAAAATAATAAAGACATTTTGAATGTCATTATGTCTATATAGAGGGCTGTAATGATGTGCAAATAGTTAAACTACAAAAGGGATAAATAAACATAAATATAGGTTATAATTGCAATTATGTTTGTTCTTCACTGGTTGCCCTTTTCTTGTGGCAACAGGTCACAAATCTTGCTGCTGTGATGGCACACTGTGGAATTTCACCCAGTAGATATGGGAGTTTATCAAAACGGGGTATGTTTTCAAATTTTGTTGTGGATCTGTGTAAGCTGAGGGAAATACAGTGCCTTGCGAAAGTATTCGGCCCCCTTGAACTTTTTTTTGTGAAGAATCAACAACAAGTGGGACACAATCATGAAGTGGAATGGCATTTATTGGATATTTCAAACTTTTTTAACAAATCAAAAACTGAAAAATTGGGCGTGCAAAATTATTCAGCCCCTTTACTTTCAGTGCAGCAAACTCTCTCCAGAAGTTCAGTGATGATCTCTGAATGATCCAATGTTGACCTAAATGACTAATGATGATAAATACAATCCACCTGTGTGTAATCAAGTCTCCGTATAAATGCACCTGCACTGTGATAGTCTCAGAGGTCCGTTAAAAGTGCAGAGAGCATCATGAAGAACAAGGAACACACCAGGCAGGTCCGAGATACTGTTGTGAAGAAGTTTAAAGCCGGATTTGGATACAAAAAGATTTCCCAAGCTTTAAACATCCCAAGGAGCACTGTGCAAGCGATAATATTGAAATGGGAGGAGTATCAGACCACTGCAAATCTACCAAGACCTGGCCGTCCCTCTAAACTTTCAGCTCATACAAGGAGAAGACTGATCAGAGATGCAGCCAAGAGGCCCATGATCACTCTGGATGAACTGCAGAGATCTACAGCTGAGGTGGGAGACTCAGTCCATAGGACAACAATCAGTCGTATATTGCACAAATCTGGCCGTTATGGAAGAGTGGCAAGAAGAAAGCCATTTCTTAAAGATATCCATAAAAAGTGTTGTTTAAAGTTTGCCACAAGCCACCTGGGAGACACACCAAACATGTGGAAGAAGGTGCTCTGGTCAGATGAAACCAAAATTGTACTTTTTGGCAACAATGCAAAACGTTATGTTTGGCGTAAAAGCAACACAGCTCATCACCCTGAACACACTATCTCCACTGTCAAACATGGTGGTGGCAGCATCATGGTTTGGGCCTGCTTTTCTCCAGCAGGGACAGGGAAGATGGTTAAAATTGATGGGAAGATGGATGGAGCCAAATACAGGACAATTCTGGAAGAAAACCAGATGGAGTCTGCAAAAGACCTGAGACTGGGACGGAGATTTGTCTTCCAACAAGACAATGATCCAAAACATGAAGCAAAATCTACAATGGAATGGTTCAAAAATAAACATATCCAGGTGTTAGAATGGCCAAGTCAAAGTCCAGACCTGAATCCAATCGAGAATCTGTGGAAAGAACTGAAAACTGCTGTTCACAAATCCTCTCCATCCAACCTCACTGAGCTCGAGCTGTTTTGCAAGGAGGAATGGGAAAAAATTTCAGTCTCTCGATGTGCAAAACTGATAGAGACATACCCCAAGCGACTTACAGCTGTAATCGCAGCAAAAGGTGGCGCTACAAAGTATTAACTTAAGGGGGCTGAATAATTTTGCACGCCCAATTTTTCAGTTTTTGCTTTGTTTAAAAAGTTTGAAATATCCAATAAATGTCGTTCCACTTCATGATTGTGTCCCACTTGTTGTTGATTCTTCACAAAAAAATACAGTGTTTTATCTTTACATTTGAAGCCTGAAATGTGGCAAAAGGTCGCAAAGTTCAAGGGGGCCGAATACTTTCGCAAGGCACTGTATGTCTCTCTAATATGGTCATACATTTGGCAGGAGGTTAGGAAGTGCAGCTCAGTTTCCACCTCATTTTGTGGGCAGTGAGCACATAGCCTGTCTTCTCTTGAGAGCCACGTCTGCCTACGGCGGCCTTTCTCAATAGCAAGGTTATGCTCACTGAGTCTGTACATAGTCAAAGCTTTCCTTAAAGCTTTCCTTAATTTTGTGTCAGTCACATTGGTCTGGTATTCTGCCACTGTGTACTCTCTATTTAGGGCCAAAAAGCATTCTAATTTGCTCAGTTGTTTGTGTTGATTACTTGACAAATTGAAAATAATTATCTTTTTGTTTTCTCATGATTTGGTTGGGTCTAATTGTGTTGCTGTCCTGGGGCTCTCTAGGGTATGTTTGTCTTTGTAGAGAGCCCCAGGACCAGCTTGCTTAGGGGACTCTTCTCCAGGGTCATCTCTCTGTAAGTGATGGCTTTGTTATGGAAGGTTTGGGAATCGCTTCCTTTTATGTGGTTGTAGAATTTAACGTCTCTTTTCTGGATTTTGATAATTAGCGAGTATCGGCCTAATTCTGCTCTGCATGCATTATTTGGTGTTGTACATGGAGGTTTGTTTTTGCAGAATTCTGCATGCAGAGTCTCAATTTGGTGTTTGTCCCATTTTGTGAATTCTTGGTTGGTGAACGGACCCCAGACCTCACAACCATAGAGAACAATGAGTTCTATAAATGATTCAAGTATTTTTAGCCCAATCATAATTGGTTTGTCTAATTTTATCTTCCTTTTGATAGCATAGAAATCCCTTTCTAGTCTTGTCTCATAGATAATTTCCACAAAGCTGTGAACTATCTTTGGGGCTGATGTTTGGGCGAGGTATTATGAGTTTTTTGAGTGCTCTAGGGCAACGGTGTCTTGATGGAATTTGTATTTGTGGTCCTGGTGACTGAACCTTTTTTGGAACACCATTGTTTTTGTCTTACTGAGATTTACTGACAGAATGTGTGCAGAATACCTAGGCGCTGCTGTAGGCCCTCCTTGGTTGGGGACAGAGGCACCAGATCATCAGCAAAAAGTAGACATTTGACTTCAGAATCTAGTAGGGTGAGGACGGGTGCTGGAGACTGTTCTAATTTGTTGATATGTTGAAGAAGGTGAGGCTTAAGCTGCATCCCTGTCTCACCCCACGTCCCTTTGGAAATAAATGTGTGTTCTTTTGTTGCCAATTTTAACCGCACACTTGTTGTTTGTATACATGGATTTTGTAATGTCGTATGTTTTTCCCCCGAAAACCCCTTTCCATCTATTTGTATAGCAGACTCTCATACCAAAGGGAGTCAAAAGCATTTTTGAAATCAACAAAGAATGAGAAGACTTTTTTTTTTTTTTTTGTCAATCAGGGTGTGCAGGGTGAATATGTGGTCTGTCATATGGTAATATGGTGAAAAGGCAATTTGACATTTGCTCAGTACATTTTGTTCACTGAGGAAATTTACAAGTCTGCTGTTAATGATAATGCAGAGGATTTTCCAAAGGTTGCTGTTGACGGGGAGGTAGTTATTGAGATCAAATTTGTCTCCACTTTTGTGGATTGGTGTGATCAGTCCTTAGTTCCAAATATTGGGGAAGATGCCAGAGCTAAGGATGATGTTAAAGAGTTTAAGTATAGCCTATTGGAATATGTGGTCTGTATATTTAATCATTTAATTGAGGATACCATCAACACCACAGGCCTTTTTGGGTTGAAGGGTTTGTATTTTGTTCTGTAGTTCATTCAATGTAATTGGAGAATCCAGTGGGTTCTGGTCTTTAATAGTTGATTCTAAGATTTGTATTTGATCAAGTATATGTTTTTGCTGTTTGTTCTTTGTTATAGAGCCAAACAGATTGGAGAAGTGGTTTACCCATACATCTCCGTTTTGGATAGATAATTCTTCATGTTGTGGTTTATTTAGTGTTTTCCAATTTTCCCAGAAGTGGTTAGAGCCTATGGATTCTTCAATTACATTGAGCTGATTTCTGACGTTCTGTTCCTTCTTTTTCCGTAGTGTATTTCTGTATTGTTTTAGTGATTCACCATAGTGAAGGCGTAGACTCAGGGTTTCTGGGTCTCTATGTTTTTGGTTGGATACTTTTCTCAATTTATTTCTTAGGTTGTTGCATTCTTGATCAATACATTTGTTATTGTTGTTTGTTTTCTTTGTTTTTCTGCTTTACATTTTTTAGGTATGAAAGGGAAGCTGAGAGGTCAAATTTACTGGGCTGCAGGAGTTGTGACCCGTTTTGGTTGGTTATGTTGTCGTAGTTTAGCCTAGGGGTGCAAATGGGGGATGGAATGCTGTCACCTCTAGGTGTGCTCATGGTGTCAGGTTATTGTCCAGTTCTGGCATTTAGGTTTCCACAGACTAGTACATGTCCCTGGGCCTGGACATGGTTAATATCCCCCTTTAGGATGGAGAAGCTGTCATCGTTAAAGTGTGGAGATTCTATTGGGGTGAAATATAGGCGCTACACATGAGGACTGTTTTCTCAGTTGAGATCATTTCCTTATTAATTTATAGCCAGATGTAAAATGTTCCTGTTTTGACTAATTTAATAGAGCGGGTTAGGTCTGTTCTATACCAAATTAGCATACCCCCTGAGTCCCTTCCCCGTTTCACACTTGGTAGTTTGGTGGATGGGACTACCAGCTCTCTGTAACCTAGAGGGCAACCAGTGGGTCCATCTCCTCTATACCGGGTTTCTTGTCGGATGACAATGTCTTTAATATATTTTATTTATTTGATGAAGTACAGGTTCCTGCTTTTTAGGACAAAGGCAGATGACCTGAGACCTTGAAAATTTCAGGATGAGATAGAAAAAGCTTTGTGTTCCATAGTGTCTAGTGTTGCTTTTGTGTGGTTTAGGCCCAGACAATCACAGTAGGTGTGAGCATGTCGGGATGTTGAGCATCTGATGCATACAGATACATCTCTCTCTCTCTCTCCTCTCTCTCTCTCTCTCTCTGTCTCTCTCTCCCTTCCCCCTCTCTCTCTCTCTCTCCCTTCCCCTCTCTCTCTCTTTCTCTCTCTCTCTCTCTCCCTTCCCCCTCTCTCTCTCTCTCTCTCCCTTCCCCTCTTTCTCTCTGTCTCTCTCTCTCTCTGTCTCTTGCTCCCTATCTCTCTCTCTCCCTCTCTCTCTCTCTCCCTCTCTCTCTCTCTCTCCCTTCCCCCTCTCTCTCTCTCTCTCTCTTTCCCCTCTCTCTCTCTCTCTCTTTCCCTCTCTCTCTCTCTCTCTCTCTCTGTCTCTCGCTCCCTATCTCTCTCTCTCCCCCACCTCTCTCTCTCTCTCTCTCTTTACTTTGCTCCGTTCATCTTTTCCTTAATCCTGACTAGTCTCCCAGTCCCTGCCACTGAAAAATATCCCCACAGCATGATACTGCCACCACCATGCTTCACCATAGGGATGGTGCCAGGTTTCCTCCAGATGTGACACTTGGCAGTCAGGCCAAACAGTTTAATCTTGGTTTCATCAGACCAGAGAATCTTGTTTCTCATGGTCTGGGCGCAATTTAGGTGGCTTTTGGCAAACTCCAAGCGGGCTGTCATGTGCCTTTTAAGTGAGGAGTGGCTTCTGTCTGGCCACTCCACTATAAATACATGATTGTTGGAGTGCACTAGAGATTGTTGTCCTTCTGGAAGTTTCTCCCATCTCCTCAGAGGAACTCTGGAGCTCTGTCAGAGTGACCATCAGGTTCTTGGTCACCTCCCTAACCAAGGCCCTTCGCTCCCGATTGCTCACTTTGGCAGAACAGCCAGCTCTTGGAAGAGTCTTGGTGGTTTCAAACTTCTTCCATTTAAGAATGATGGAGTCCACTGTGTTCTTGGGGACCTTCAATGCTGCTGATATTTTTTGGTACCCTTCCCCAGATCTGTGCTTCAACACAATCCTGTCTCGGAGCTCTAATGACAATTCCTTCGACCACATGGCTTTGTTTTTGCTCTGACATGTACTGTCAACTGTGGGACCTTATATAGACATGTTTTTGCTTCAACCAAATCATGTCCAATCAATTAAATTTATCACAGGTGGACTCCAATCAAGTTGCAGAAATATCTCAAGGATAATCAATGGAAACAGGATGCACCTGAGCTCAATTTAGTCTCCTAGCAAACGGTCTGAACCCTTATGTAAATAAGGTGTATAAATATATAAATAAATAAATATAAATCTATATTTGTCATAAAGTTGCAAAAAAATGTAATAACCTCTTTTCGCTTTGTCATTATGCGGTATTATGATGTCATTATGTTGTATTGTGATGTCATTATGGGGTATTGTGATGTCATTATGGGGTATTGTAAAGTGGCTGTTCCACTGGATGTCAGAAGGTGAATTCACCAATTTGTAAGTCGCTCTGGATAAGAGCGTCTGCTAATTGACTTAAATGTAAATGTAATGTAATGTATTGTGATGTTATTATGGGGTGTTGTTATGGGGTATTGTGTGTAGATTGTTGAATTAAAAAGTTAATTTAATCCTGTTTAGAATAAGTCTGTAACATAACAAAATGTGGAAAAGGAAGGGGAAGGAATGCAGGGTTTCTGTGTCCAGTACGAAGGAAGTTAGAGTTAGTTTTGTGAGCCAATGCTAACTAGCATTAGCGCAATGACCGGAAATCTATTGATATCTACTAGCATCCAAATTTATACATTTAGGCATTCATTCCAAATCGTTAGGGTAAGGTTAAGCTTTGGGATAGGCTTAAAACAAAAATATCAAAACTACTTTTGTTTTTTGGATTTGAACGTGCAACCTTTGGAATCAGAGGCAGATGCTTACGCCCATCCACCATACCCGTCCGCAAAACCGAAATCTACTTGAAGGTAACAGCGCTCCCTGTTGCCCCTAGTGGCCAGTTTTCACTTCACCCCCAGACGTCTTTAGACATGGCCTTGACGTCGAATACTGACTTGTAGCACGGGTGACCTGGCTGAACTATGAACCCTGTTCAAAGTCGTGCGGCATTTGAATCATATCCAGTAGTGTTGCTTCACCGCAGCCCCATCTCTCCAGGGAAATGCTCTGATTGGTTGTTTGTATACAACAACAGTATTATCATATTAATTTCAAACCGGACACTTTCTCTGGGTCGATGACTATTGAACCCGGAGGATTCTGGTGTCGTTACCGGCTTGAATACAATATCAGACTCAATGCTGCAGTTTATTGAGGAGAAAAACAACAATTACAACAATGACTGAACTATGACGCGTGTAACATACAAATGAGTCTCATGTTTTTTTTATGACTTTAGATCAGTAACTCTTAGTGAATTATTTAAAATGGAGGAACAGAGGAATGCTATGTGGTTGCGTGAGATCCATGACTGATTGTGTTTGTGTGTCAGTCTGAATATTGTAATTCGACCTAATGATGGAAGGAAAATTAATTACACCAACCAAGACAACCACCACAAATCGATGAACAACTGAATGTGAATAGTCCCAAAATAGCTGGGAGAGACTGTTAGTTTCTACTTCGTGTCAGAATACTTAGAGCAAGAACCAGAGCTTTCAAGATAATTAACTGAATGTGACGAGTCCATAAAGATTTGAGAGAGACTGCTAGTTTCTACTTTGCGTCAGAATATTTAGGACAATGCCTAGAGACTTCAAGTTAATTAACTGAATGTGTCAAGCACCAAAAAGAGCTGGCAGAGACTGCAAGTTTCTACTTAGGACCAGAGCAATCGAGATAATTGAGTATTGCCATAATCACAAAAATGCTGGGCATGAATGCATTATCCTGGCTCCACTCAATACAACACAACATTATCCCTAACTTGATTTAACCCTTGTGGGGTTTTCATCTATTTCTTATTCACCCAATGTTCGCGAGTCTGATGGACCAACGACATTATTGGGCAGAGAAACAATGCAGTCGTAACAATTAATGGGAAGATACTTGATACTTAGAAGTTGACCTATATCAATCAATTGCAAGCAATATAGACAGTATACATGGTTAATATAGACACTATACATGGTTAATATAGACAGTATACAGTATACATGGTTAATATAGACAGTATACAGTATACATGGTTAATATAGACAGTATACATGGTTAATATAGACAGTATACATGGTTAATATAGACACTATACATGGTTAATATAGACAGTATACAGTATACATGGTTAATATAGACAGTATACAGTATACATGGTTAATATAGACAGTAGACATGGTTAATATAGACAGTATACAGTATACATGGTTAATATAGACACTATACATGGTTAATATAGACAGTATACAGTATACATGGTTAATATAGACAGTATACATGGTTAATATAGACAGTATACATGGTTAATATAGACAGTATACATGGTTAATATAGACAGTATACATGGTTAATATAGACAGTCTACAGTATACATGGTTAACATATACAGTATACAGTATACATGGTTAATATAGACAGTATACATGGTTAATATAGACAGTCTACAGTATACATGGTTAACATATACAGTATACAGTATACATGGTTAATATAGACAGTATACATGGTTAATATAGACAGTATACATGGTTAATATAGACATTATACATGGTTAATATAGACAGTATACATGGTTAATATAGACAGTATACATGGTTAATATAGACAGTATACAGTATACATGGTTAATATAGACAGTATACAGTATACATGGTTAATATAGACAGTATACAGTATACATGGTTAATATAGACAGTATACAGTGTTAATATAGACAGTATAGATGGTTAATATAGACAGTATACAGTATACATGGTTAATATAGACAGTATACATGGTTAATATAGACAGTATACAGTATACATGGTTAATATAGACAGTAGACATGGTTAATATAGACACTATACATGGTTAATATAGACAGTATACATGGTTAATATAGACAGTAGACATGGTTAATATAGACAGTATACATGGTTAATATAGACAGTAGACATGGTTAATATAGACACTATACATGGTTAATATAGACAGTATACAGTATACATGGTTAATATAGACAGTATACATGGTTAATATAGACAGTATACATGGTTAATATAGACACTATACATGGTTAATATAGACAGTATACATGGTTAATATAGACAGTATACATGGTTAATATAGACAGTATACATGGTTAATATAGACACTATACATGGTTAATATAGACAGTATACAGTATACATGGTTAATATAGACAGTAGACATGGTTAATATAGACACTATACATGGTTAATATAGACAGTATACAGTATACATGGTTAATATAGACAGTATACATGGTTAATATAGACAGTATAGATGGTTAATATAGACAGTATAAAGTATACATGGTTAATATAGACAGTATACATGGTTAATATAGACAGTATACAGTATACATGGTTAATATAGACAGTATACAGTATACATGGTTAATATAGACAGTATACAGTATACATGGTTAATATAGACAGTATACATGGTTAATATAGACAGTATACATGGTTAATATAGACAGTATACATGGTTAATATAGACAGTAGACATGGTTCATATTTTATCAATGAAAGAGCTGCTCTGTTTAAAAAAAAAGAAGATTTTTGTCAACAAAAATCAATTATAATCAAGACATAGGTTGAATAAATCATGTTAATCTTGAACAAATATAAATGAAACAAGGTTTTCATCACTATTGATGTTTATTGCCTTGAACTGAACCAATTGGACACATTTTACATACATAGAGTGTTGTATAGAAATTATAAATGAGCCCCAACACAAGTTAAAGCCTGTCTACAGACCACATGAGGGACAGAGTTATACTGTGTTTGTGTTGCAAATGTATTTCTTGCACTTGATGAATGTGTCTTCCTGTCCTTGGGTCCCCACACATCGCAACGCTTCTTCTTGTTGCTAACAGCTTCAATCTAGAATGATGAAAACAAATTTTACTAACATCACTCACTCACTCACTCACTCACTCACTCACTCACTCACTCACATATACATAGAGTTGCAGCAGGCCAAGGAAGGAGAGTCAGACACACACACAAGCAACATCACTCACACTTACTTCCGGTATTGGAGTTGTTGGTTCTGTGGGTCGCATCCTCCTCCTGAATCCTCCTCCTGACGATGGCTGCAGAAGCTGGGGTCCTTGGGATATGTTGCCTCCTCTGGATGTGAGGTCTTACCAATGCCCTGCCCAGCTCCTCTAGAAAGAGACATCTCCTCTGGATGTGAGGTCTTACCAAGGCCCTGTCCAGCTCCTCTAGAAAGAGACGCTTCCTCTGGATGTGAGGTCTTACCAATGCCCTGCCCTGCCCAGCTCCTCTAGAAAGAGACGCTTCCTCTGGATGTGAGGTCTTACCAATGCCCTGCCCAGCTCCACTAGAAAGAGACGCCTCCTCTGGATGTGAGGTCTTACCAATGCCCTGCCCAGCTCCTCTAGAAAGAGACATCTCCTCTGGATGTGAGGTCTTACCAAGGCCCTGTCCAGCTCCTCTAGAAAGAGACGCTTCCTCTGGATGTGAGGTCTTACCAATGCCCTGCCCTGCCCAGCTCCTCTAGAAAGAGACGCTTCCTCTGGATGTGAGGTCTTACCAATGCCCTTCCCAGCTCCTCTAGAAAGAGACGCTTCCTCTGGATGTGAGGTCTTACCAATGCCCTGCCCTGCCCAGCTCCTCTAGAAAGAGACGCTTCCTCTGGATTTGAGGTCTTACCAATGCCCTGCCCAGCTCCACTAGAAAGAGACGCCTCCTCTGGATTTGAGGTCTTACCAATGCCCTGCCCTGCCCAGCTCCTCTAGAAAGAGACGTCTCCTCTGGATGTGAGGTCTTACCAATGCCCTGCCCAGCCCAGCTCCTCTAGAAAGAGACATCTCCTCTGGATGTGAGGTCTTACCAATGCCCTGCCCTGCCCAGCTCCTCTAGAAAGAGACATCTCCTCTGGATGTGAGGTCTTACCAATGCCCTGCCCAGCTCCTCTAGAAAGAGATGCTTCCCTGGATTTGAGGTCTTACCAATGCCCTGCCCTGCCCAGCTCCTCTAGAAAGAGACGGTTCCTCTGGATTTGAGGTCTTACCAATGCCCTGCCCAGCTCCTCTAGAAAGAGACGCCTCCTCTGGATTTGAGGCTTACCAAGGCCCTGCCCTGCCCAGCTCCTCTAGAAAGAGACGCCTCCTCTGGATTTGAGGTCTTACCAATGCCCTGCCCTGCCCAGCTCCTCTAGAAAGAGACATCTCCTCTGGATGTGAGGTCTTACCAATGCCCTGCCCTGCCCAGCTCCTCTAGAAAGAGACATCTCCTCTGGATGTGAGGTCTTACCAATGCCCTGCCCAGCTCCTCTAGAAAAAGACATCTCCTCTGGATGTGAGGTCTTACCAATGCCCTGCCCTGCTCCTCTAGAAAGAGACATCTCCTCTGGATGTGAGGTCTTACCAATGCCCTGCCCAGCTCCTCTAGAAAGAGACATCTCCTCTGGATGTGAGGTCTTACCAATGCCCTGCCCAGCTCCTCTAGAAAGAGACACCTCCTCTGGATGTGAGGTCTTACCAATGCCCTGCCCTGCCCAGCTCCTCTAGAAAGAGACATCTCCTCTGGATGTGAGGTCTTACCAATGCCCTGCCCTGCCCAGCTCCTCTAGAAAGAGACATCTCCTCTGGATGTGAGGTCTTACCAATGCCCTGCCCAGCTCCTCTAGAAAGAGACATCTCCTCTGGATGTGAGGTCTTACCAATGCCCTGCCCTGCCCAGCTCCTCTAGAAAGAGACATCTCCTCTGGATGTGAGGTCTTACCAATGCCCTGCCCTGCCCAGCTCCTCTAGAAAGAGACATCTCCTCTGGATGTGAGGTCTTACCAATGCCCTGCCCAGCTCCTCTAGAAAGAGACATTTCCTCTGGATGTGAGGTCTTACCAATGCCCTGCCCAGCTCCTCTAGAAAGAGACATCTCCTCTGGATGTGAGGTCTTACCAATGCCCTGCCCTGCCCAGCTCCTCTAGAAAGAGACATCTCCTCTGGATGTGAGGTCTTACCAATGCCCTGCCCAGCTCATCTAGAAAGAGACATCTCCTCTGGATGTGAGGTCTTACCAATGCCCTGCCCTGCCCAGCTCCTCTAGAAAGAGACATCTCCTCTGGATGTGAGGTCTTACCAATGCCCTGCCCAGCTCCTCTAGAAAGAGATGCTTCCTCTGGATTTGAGGTCTTACCAATGCCCTGCCCTGCCCAGCTCCTCTAGAAAGAGACGGTTCCTCTAGATTTGAGGTCTTACCAATGCCCTGCCCAGCTCCTCTAGAAAGAGACGCCTCCTCTGGATTTGAGGCTTACCAAGGCCCTGCCCTGCCCAGCTCCTCTAGAAAGAGACGCCTCCTCTGGATTTGAGGTCTTACCAATGCCCTGCCCTGCCCAGCTCCTCTAGAAAGAGACATCTCCTCTGGATGTGAGGTCTTACCAATGCCCTGCCCTGCCCAGCTCCTCTAGAAAGAGACATCTCCTCTGGATGTGAGGTCTTACCAATGCCCTGCCCAGCTCCTCTAGAAAGAGACATCTCCTCTGGATGTGAGGTCTTACCAATGCCCTGCCCTGCTCCTCTAGAAAGAGACATCTCATCTGGATGTGAGGTCTTACCAATGCCCTGCCCAGCTCCTCTAGAAATAGACATCTCCTCTGGATGTGAGGTCTTACTAATGCCCTGCCCAGCTCCTCTAGAAAGAGACACCTCCTCTGGATGTGAGGTCTTACCAATGCCCTGCCCAGCTCCTCTAGAAAGAGACATCTCCTCTGGATGTGAGGTCTTACCAATGCCCTGCCCTGCCCTGCTCCTCTAGAAAGAGACATCTCCTCTGGATGTGAGGTCTTACCAATGCCCTGCCCAGCTCCTCTAGAAAGAGACATCTCCTCTGGATGTGAGGTCTTACCAATGCCCTGCCCAGCTCCTCTAGAAAGAGACGCCTCCTCTGGATGTGAGGTCTTACCAAGGCCCTGCCCAGCTCCTCTAGAAAGAGACGCCTCCTCTGGATGTGAGGTCTTACCAAGGCCCTGCCCAGCTCCTCTAGAAAGAGACGCCTCCTCTGGATGTGCGGTCTTACCAAGGCCCTGCCCAGCTCCTCTAGAAAGAGACGCCTCCTCTGGATGTGAGGTCTTACCAAGGCCCTGCCCAGCTCCTCTAGAAAGAGACGTCTCTCTTGGATGTGAGGTCTTACCAATGCCCTGCCCAGCTCCTCTAGAAAGAGACGCCTCCTCTGGATGTGAGGTCTTACCAATGCCCTGCCCTGCCCAGCTCCTCTAGAAAGAGACATCTCCTCTGGATGTGAGGTCTTACCCATGCCCTGCCCAACTCCTCTAGAAAGAGACACCTCCTCTGGATGTGAGGTCTTACCAATGCCCTGCCCAGCTCCTCTAGAAAGCGACATCTCCTCTGGATGTGAGGTCTTACCAATGCCCTGCCCAGCTCCTCTAGAAAGAGACGTCTCCTCTGGATTTGAGGTCTTACCAATGCCCTGCCCTGCCCAGCTCCTCTAGAAAGAGACATCTCCTCTGGATGTGAGGTCTTACCAATGCCCTGTCCAGCTCCTCTAGAAAGGGACGTCTCCTCTGGATTTGAGGTCTTACCAATGCCCTGCCCTGCCCAGCTCCTCTAGAAAGAGACACCTCCTCTGGATGTGAGGTCTTACCAATGCCCTGCCCAGCTCCTCTAGAAAGAGACGTGTCCTCTGGATTTGAGGTCTTACCAATGCCCTGCCCTGCCCAGCTCCTCTAGAAAGAGACATCTCCTCTGGATGTGAGGTCTTACCAATGCCCTTCCCAGCTCCTCTAGAAAGGGACGTCTCCTCTGGATTTGAGGTCTTACCAATGCCCTGCCCTACCCAGCTCCTCTAGAAAGAGACATCTCCTCTGGATGTGAGGTCTTACCAATGCCCTTCCCAGCTCCTCTAGAAAGGGACGTCTCCTCTGGATTTGAGGTCTTACCAATGCCCTGCCCTGCCCAGCTCCTCTAGAAAGAGACATCTCCTCTGGATGTGAGGTCTTACCAATGCCCTTCCCAGCTCCTCTAGAAAGGGACGTCTCCTCTGGATTTGAGGTCTTACCAAGGCCCTGCCCTGCCCAGCTCCTCTAGAAAGAGACATCTCCTCTGGATTTGAGGTCTTACCAATGCCCTGCCCTGCCCAGCTCCTCTAGAAAGAGACATCTCCTCTGGATTTGAGGTCTTACCAATGCCCTGCCCTGCCCAGCTCCTCTAGAAAGAGACATCTCCTCTGGATTTGAGGTCTTACCAATGCCCTGCCCTGCCCAGCTCCTCTAGAAAGAGACGCCTCCTCTGGATTTGAGGTCTTACCAATGCCCTGCCCAGCTCCTCTAGAAAGAGACATCTCCTCTGGATGTGAGGTCTTACCAAGGCCCTGCCCTGCCCAGCTCCTCTAGAAAGAGACATCTCCTCTGGATGTGAGGTCTTACCAATGCCCTGCCCAGCTCCTCTAGAAAGAGACATCTCCTCTGGATGTGAGGTCTTACCAATGCCCTGCCCAGCTCCTCTAGAAAGAGACGCTTCCTCTGGATGTGAGGTCTTACCAAGGCCCTGCCCTGCCCAGCTCCTCTAGAAAGAGACATCTCCTCTGGATGTGAGGTCTTACCAATGCCCTGCCCAGCTCCTCTAGAAAGAGACACCTCTTCTGGAGCTTCCCTCTGTTCCAATCTGGGTTTAACACCATCCAGACGACAAACGCATTGTACTCCAAGATGTCCAAGATGTGGAATAATATCACAAGTGGCCAACGTAGGGTTTGTGTCCTGCACATGAGTAACATCCATGGAAATGAGTTTGGTCCATCTCCTTCCATCTCTCTCCAAAAACACCTCTTCCCTTCAAATTAGTGCAGTCCAGAATGATTTTCTAGATGGTGTCTGGGATGAACAGTTCAAAACATGACTGTATGTCCTCACATGAGTAACCTCCATCCGCGTCGGCCCTGGTTGCATCCTTATCACATTGGACAGCCGTGAGGGGTGGCTCATTCCTTGGGCATGGAGATCAAACAATTTCAAAACATTTTGACGTCCATATTTCTTGTCCTGCAGGCTGCTGATGAGTTGGTTGCTGACGGGCTGGTCCTGGGGCTGGCTGAGGGTCAATCCCATCCTCCTCTTCCAACTCACTGTCAGACTTTCAATTGTCAGAGACATGGTCCTCATATAAAATTCTTCATCTTCCAAAATGGAAGACACTTCATTCCGCTTCACTCTCCGCAAAAAAAACAAAATCTAAGGCTCTCTGAGCAGAGAATCTTTTTTGCCATACTGATTGATTGTGATAAGGAGCCACACATGCAAAGCTATTTATTTGTTGTGTCCTTCCCCCAATTTGCACCTGGCTGGGGTAGTGTGGGAAAATATAGCATTTTTTAGAATGTATTGAAATAATGTATTGAAATAATGTACTGAAATAATGTATTGAAATAATGTATTGAAATAATGTACTGAAATAATGTACTGAAATAATGTATTGAAATAATGTACTGAAAAATGTATTGAATTAATGTATTGAAATAATGCATTGAAATAATGTATTGAAATAATGTACTGAAATAATGTAGTACTGAAATAATGTATTGAAATAATGTATTGAAATAATGTACTGAAATAATGTAGTACTGAAATAATGTATTGAAATAATGTACTGAAATAATGTATTGAAATAATGTATTGAAATAATGTACTGAAATAATGTAGTACTGAAATAATGTATTGAAATAATGTATTGAAATAATGTACTGAAATAATGTAGTACTGAAATAATGTATTGAAATAATGTACTGAAATAATGTACTGAAATAATGTACTGAAATAATGTATTGAAATAATGTACTGAAATAATGTAGTACTGAAATAATGTACTGAAATAATGTACTGAAATAATGTATTGAAATAATGTACTGAAAAATGTATTGAATTAATGTATTGAAATAATGCATTGAAATAATGTATTGAAATAATGTACTGAAATAATGTAGTACTGAAATAATGTATTGAAATAATGTATTGAAATAATGTACTGAAATAATGTAGTACTGAAATAATGTATTGAAATAATGTACTGAAATAATGTATTGAAATAATGTATTGAAATAATGTACTGACATAATGTAGTACTGAAATAATGTATTGAAATAATGTATTGAAATAATGTACTGAAATAATGTAGTACTGAAATAATGTATTGAAATAATGTACTGAAATAATGTACTGAAATAATGTACTGAAATAATGTATTTAAATAATGTATTGAAATAATGTACTGAAATAATGTAGTACTGAAATAATGTATTGAAATAATGTATTGAAATAATGTACTGAAAAAATGTATTGAAATAATGTACTGAAATAATGTAGTACTGAAATAATGTATTGAAATAATGTATTGAAATAATGTTCTGAAATAATGTATTGAAATAACATTGTGCAGGTTCCCGCAAGACACTGTTACAAAGTGTAAAGAGTGTAAAGAGTGTAAAGAGTGTAAAGAGTGTAAAGAGTGTAAAGAGTGTAAAGAGTGTGAAGAGTGTAAAGAGTGTGAAGAGTTTAAAGAGTGTAAAGAGTGTAAAGAGTGTAAAGAGTGTAAAGAGTGTAAAGAGTGTAAAGAGTGTGAAGAGTGTAAAGAGTGTAAAGAGTGTAAAGAGTGTAAAGAGTGTAAAGAGTGTGAAGAGTGTAAAGAGTGTAAAGAGTGTAAAGAGTGTAAGAGTGTAAAGAGTGTAAAGAGTGTGAAGAGTGTAAAGAGTGTAAAGAGTGTAAAGAGTGTAAAGAGTGTAAAGAGTGTAAAGAGTGTAAAGAGTGTGAAGAGTGTAAAGAGTGTAAAGAGTGTAAAAAGTGTAAAGAGTGTAAAGAGTGTAAAGAGTGTAAAAAGTGTAAAGAGTGTAAAGAGTGTAAAGAGTGTAAAGAGTGTAAAGAGTGTAAAGAGTGTAAAGAGTGTAAAGAGTGTAAAGAGTGTGAAGAGTGTGAAGAGTGTAAAGAGTGTAAAGAGTGTAAAGAGTGTAAAGAGTGTAAAGAGTGTAAAGAGTGTGAAGAGTGTGAAGAGTGTAAAGAGTGTAAAGAGTGTAAAGAGTGTAAAGAGTGTGAAGAGTGTGAAGAGTGTAAAGAGTGTAAAGAGTGTAAAGAGTGTAAAGAGTGTAAAGAGTGTAAAGAGTGTAAAGAGTGTAAAGAGTGTAAAGAGTGTAAAGAGTGTAAAGAGTGTAAAGAGTGTAAAGAGTGTAAAGAGTGTAAAGAGTGTAAAGAGTGTAAAGAGTGTAAAGAGTGTAAAGAGTGTAAAGAGTGTGAAGAGTGTGAAGAGTGTAAAGAGTGTAAAGAGTGTAAAGAGTGTAAAGAGTGTGAGTGTGAAGAGTGTGAAGAGTGTAAAGAGTGTAAAGAGTGTAAAGAGTGTAAAGAGTGTAAAGAGTGTAACGAGTGTAAAGAGTGTAAAGACTGTAAAGAGTGTAAAGAGTGTAAAGAGTGTAAAGAGTGTAAAGAGTGTAAAGAGTGTAAAGAGTGTAAAGAGTGTAAAGAGTGTAAAGAGTGTAAAGAGTGTAAAGAGTGTAAAGAGTGTAAAGAGTGTAAAGAGTGTAAAGAGTGTAAAGAGTGTAAAGAGTGTGAATAGTGTAAAGAGTGTAAAGAGTGTAAAGAGTGTAAAGAGTGTAAAGAGTGTAAAGAGTGTAAAGAGTGTGAAGAGTGTAAAGAGTGTAAAGAGTGTAAAGAGTGTAAAGAGTGTAAAGAGTGTAAAGAGTGTAAAGAGTGTAAAGAGTGTAAAGAGTGTGAAGAGTGTAAAGAGTGTAAAGAGTGTAAAGAGTGTAAAGAGTGTAAAGAGTGTAAAGAGTGTGAAGAGTGTAAAGAGTGTAAAGAGTGTAAAGAGTGTAAAGAGTGTAAAGAGTGTAAAGAGTGTGAAGAGTGTGAAGAGTGTAAAGAGTGTAAAGAGTGTAAAGAGTGTAAAGAGTGTAAAGAGTGTAAAGAGTGTGAAGAGTGTAAAGAGTGTAAAGAGTGTAAAGAGTGTAAAGAGTGTAAAGAGTGTAAAGAGTGTAAAGAGTGTAAAGAGTGTAAAGAGTGTAAAGAGTGTAAAGAGTGTGAGAGAATCAGGATGCCAGGCAGAGAAGCAGGTTCTTGGTGTGTTGAAACAGCAGGCCCCAGGAAGGAGTGAAGGCACACAGCAAACCTTTTTTTCACCTTCATTTTTACTTGTTTTCACACTTTTATTACCCAGGGGACCCAAACACCACATATGTAAAATAAATGTGTACATTTTTCCACACTTTTATTATCCAAACTTCACATATGTGACTCACTATCTGGATCTGGTCTTATGTAGCGACATTTGAATTTCTGTTTTTTTTTAGACTCAGAGCTACAAAATGGTATATCATACAATGCATTTGAGGAAACAATGGGAAAGTAATTCTGCTTTGAAAATTGATCAACTTGTAAACTCACTTTTGAGAAACCCATATTTCAGCGTATTGTTACTACTATTGGACAGCCATTCAGAATTGTTCACACCCTCTTAAGCCTTAGCCCCACCCATCTCTTTAAGGGTTGCTCCTTGTGTTCTGTACTGACTATACCAGCTACTTTCAGATATCGAAAAGAGACAGCGAGAACAGCTCACTGAACATTACTCTCTCTAGCAGAGCTGGTTAGGCTGCTTTGTTATCCAGAGTGTTGGTGACTGCAACTGTGCTGTGAGATTGTAAATTCAGAGAGTTTCACGTTCAAAGCGCACACTGGACGCTCTGGCCAATAAGTAGGGCTGTTCCGAAGGCTCTGACCTCACAACGACAGTCAAGCATCCAAGATAACTGGCTAACATTGGCTAGCTACTTCCAGACGCATAATGAGGGAACACCTATCTCTGACCATTTTACTGACCCTAGCAGAGCTGGTTAGGCTGTTTTCATGTTATCCAGAGAGTTGATGACTGTAACTGTGCTGCTGGCAACAATTGAATGACGCTTTGTTGGCGACTCTACTGACACCGGGTGTTGAGTGTTCAAAAATTCATCAGTTTGTTAAGAAATGTAGCTCGATAGGTAAACATTTTTTTTTTACCTTTATTCAACTAGGCAAGTCAGCTAAGAACAAATTCTTATTTTCAATGACGGCCTAGGAACAGTGGGTTAACTGCCTTGTTCAGGGGTAGAACGACAGAGTTTTACCTTGTCAGCTCAGGGGATTCAACCCTGCAACCTTTCGGTTACTAGTTCAACACTCTAACCACTAGGCTACCTGCCACCCCAGCCATGATGTAATGTTAGTTAGCGAGCCAACCAGCTAACGTTAGCTAGCCAAATAACAGTACACTAACTTGAAATGAAAATACTTTGTCACAATTAGAGTGGAGTCTTTTGTTAAGACATGTAGCTAGCTAGCTAAACATTGGACCATAATCACAACACATAACGTTACTACCCTGCATGAATCTGCAGGTTGCTAGCCAACCAGGTTCTATGGGTTCTATATAACTAGTCAAGCAAAATGTGTCTGAGACACAAAGAATAAGATCATACACACAACGTTAGCTATCAACCCAGCCAGCTAACGTTAGCTAGCTATCGGTACACTTGAAATGAAACCACTTTCTGTCAAAATTAGAAATGTGTAATATCTTAAAATGTAGCCAGCTAGACTATCTATACTATACATCATAGTTGGACACGTCTCCTGTCTGATGCCATGCATGGTTGACCTTACTAGCTTGAGGATGTAATCCAGAATGGTGTTTTCTCCATCTCCTTAGCAATAAATTAGCATTCCACTGATTTCAGAACTCGGTCCTCCAGAAAGTGGAGATCATACACATAACGTTAGCTAGCGAGCCAGTCGGCTAACGTTAGCTTGCTAACAGTACACTTTAACTTTACATTAGGTTTATGCAGTTTAACTACACAATACATTTTTTTAAAGCCACATTTGACTCGATTACCTAGACATACTGACCAGCTCCAATAGACAGGCACGTGCTATATGACAGACCAATCCAAACTCATCTCTCGGCATGTCCAGCCCACTCATTATCTCAGCCAATCATGGCTAGCGGGAAGGTTGATCACTTTTTTCTGTGGCTTAACAAACAAGGCTCGTAATTTAACAATTAAATTCGTATTTACAAACGGCATACAAGTTTGTTATTAAGGTACATGAAAGTTCACATGTTCGAGAAGGTATTTCTGCCCTAAAAAATGCATCTTGATAAAAAAACTAAAAAAAGTATGTTCAAGCAGCCCTCCTGTGAAGACTTGACTTGCGAGATTCGCCCAGTTTCCTGAATCAGGTCACATATGTAATATAAGTGTGTAGTGGTGTGCACAGTGTGCATTCAATGAAAATGTGGGTCTCAGTTTGTATAATTCAATGTATACTTTTTTAGTTTTTGTAAACACTGAAAATGGGTTCCACAGACCCGAACACCACAAAAGGGTTAATTAACAAAACGCTCACTAGCCTCAACAGACCACACCTTATCCTGCCTCATTTCAACACAAACAGCGATACTTCTGGGAGTCAACCATCTCTAGTGTATTAACGCATTGTCCTGCCTCAACAAAACACAACCCAACATTACATCATCTTCCCACAACTCAACATAGCAGCACGGGCAATACCTTAGGGAGCCAACAGTTGTCTAAAAACCATGGTAACAGCATCATGACAAAGACAGTCATGGTGGCAGCCAACATAGCATTCAGAATAAGCTCCACTCAACCCCTCATATAACATTCTTATAGTGATTCACAAACACTTCACAGAAACACACCAGTTCCCTGAGCCCAGGATGAAACCTGATTAGAATGGTCTGTGCCCAAAAGATAGCCTTTTCATACATACATCAAAGTTTATTGGTTGCATATAAAGATTTACAGATGTTTTGGGAAGAGCAGCAAAATGCTTATGTTTCCAGCTCTAACAGTGAAGTACTATCTAGCAAAACATTATCAATACAGAGATCATACTTTACTAGGGAGTGGAGGGAGGAACAGTCTGTTTTATTAGTAAAGGGAACAGTCTGTTTTATATTGGTTTTATTAGTAAAGGGAACAGTCTGTTTTATTAGTAAAGGAAACAGTCTGTTTTATATTGGTTTTATTAGTAAAGGGAACAGTCTGTTTTATTAGTAAAGGGAACAGTCTGTTTTATTAGTAAAGGGAACAGTCTGTTTTATTAGTAAAGGGAACAGTCTGTTTTATTAGTAAAGGGAACAGTCTGTTTTATTAGTAAAGGGAACAGTCTGTTTTATTAGTAAAGGGAACAGTCTGTTTTATTAGTAAAGGGAACAGTCTGTTTTATTAGTAAAGGGAACAGTAGGTTGTATTAGTAAAAGGAACAGTCTGTTTTATTAGTAAAGGGAACAGTAGGTTTTATTAGTAAAGGGAACAGTAGGTTGTATTAGTAAAAGGAACAGTCTGTTTTATTAGTAAAGGGAACAGTCTGTTTTATTAGTAAAGGAAACAGTCTGTTTTATTAGTAAAGGGAACAGTCTGTTTTATTAGTAAAGGGAACAGTCTGTTTTATTAGTAAAGGGAACAGTCTGTTTTATTAGTAAAGGGAACAGTAGGTTGTATTAGTAAAAGGAACAGTCTGTTTTATTAGTAAAGGGAACAGTAGGTTTTATTAGTAAAGGGAACAGTAGGTTGTATTAGTAAAAGGAACAGTCTGTTTTATTAGTAAAGGGAACAGTCTGTTTTATTAGTAAAGGGAACAGTAGGTTGTATTAGTAAAGGGAACAGTGGGTTGTATTAGTAAAGGGAACAGTAGGTTGTATTAGTAAAAGGAACAGTCTGTTTTATATTGGTTTTATTAGTAAAAGGAACAGTCTGTTTTATGTTGGTTTTATTAGTAAAGGGAACAGTAGGTTGTATTAGTAAAAGGAACAGTCTGTTTTATATTGGTTTTATTAGTAAAGGGAACAGTAGGTTGTATTAGTAAAGGGAACAGTAGGTTGTATTAGTAAAGGGAACAGTAGGTTGTATTAGTAAAAGGAACAGTCTGTTTTATATTGGTTTTATTAGTAAAGGGAACAGTAGGTTGTATTAGTAAAAGGAACAGTCTGTTTTATATTGGTTTTATTAGTAAAGGGAACAGTAGGTTGTATTAGTAAAGGGAACAGTAGGTTGTATTAGTAAAGGGAACAGTGGGTTGTATTAGTAAAGGGAACAGTAGGTTGTATTAGTAAAGGGAACAGTCTGTTTTATATTGGTTTTATTAGTAAAGGGAACAGTAGGTTGTATTAGTAAAGGGAACAGTGGGTTGTATTAGTAAAGGGAACAGTAGGTTGTATTAGTAAAGGGAACAGTCTGTTTTATATTGGTTTTATTAGTAAAGGGAACAGTAGGTTGTATTAGTAAAAGGAACAGTCTGTTTTATATTGGTTTTATTAGTAAAGGGAACAGTAGGTTGTATTAGTAAAAGGAACAGTCTGTTTTATATTGGTTTTATTAGTAAAGGGAACAGTAGGTTGTATTAGTAAAATGAACAGTCTGTTTTATATTGGTTTTATTAGTAAAGGGAACAGTAGGTTGTATTAGTAAAAGGAACAGTCTGTTTTATATTGGTTTTATTAGTAAAGGGAACAGTGGGTTGTATTAGTAAAAGGAACAGTCTGTTTTATTAGTAAAGTGAACAGTAGGTTTTATTAGTAAAGGGAACAGTGCGTTGTATTAGTAAAAGGAACAGTCTGTTTTATGTTGGTTTTATTAGTAAAGGGAACAGTAGGTTGTATTAGTAAAAGGAACAGTCTGTTTTATATTGGTTTTATTAGTAAAGGGAACAGTAGGTTGTATTAGTAAAAGGAACAGTCTGTTTTATATTGGTTTTATTAGTAAAGGGAACAGTAGGTTGTATTAGTAAAAGGAACAGTCTGTTTTATATTGGTTTTATTAGTAATGGGAACAGTAGGTTGTATTAGTAAAAGGAACAGTCTGTTTTATATTGGTTTTATTAGTAAAGGGAACAGTAGGTTGTATTAGTAAAAGGAACAGTCTGTTTTATGTTGGTTTTATTAGTAAAGGGAACAGTAGGTTGTATTAGTAAAGGGAACAGTGGGTTGTATTAGTAAAGGGAACAGTAGGTTGTATTAGTAAAGGGAACAGTCTGTTTTATATTGGTTTTATTAGTAAAGGGAACAGTAGGTTGTATTAGTAAAAGGAACAGTCTGTTTTATATTGGTTTTATTAGTAAAGGGAACAGTAGGTTGTATTAGTAAAAGGAACAGTCTGTTTTATATTGGTTTTATTAGTAAAGGGAACAGTCTGTTTTATGTTGGTTTTATTAGTAAAGGGAACAGTAGGTTGTATTAGTAAAAGGAACAGTCTGTTTTATATTGGTTTTATTAGTAAAGGGAACAGTAGGTTGTATTAGTAAAGGGAACAGTGGGTTGTATTAGTAAAGGGAACAGTGGGTTGTATTAGTAAAGGGAACAGTAGGTTGTATTAGTAAAGGGAACAGTCTGTTTTATATTGGTTTTATTAGTAAAGGGAACAGTAGGTTGTATTAGTAAAAGGAACAGTCTGTTTTATATTGGTTTTATTAGTAAAGGGAACAGTCTGTTTTATGTTGGTTTTATTAGTAAAGGGAACAGTAGGTTGTATTAGTAAAAGGAACAGTCTGTTTTATGTTGGTTTTATTAGTAAAGGGAACAGTAGGTTGTATTAGTAAAAGGAACAGTCTGTTTTATATTGGTTTTATTAGTAAAGGGAACAGTAGGTTGTATTAGTAAAAGGAACAGTCAGTTGTATTAGAAAATCAAATCAAGGTTTATTTGTCAAGTGCTCCGAATACAACAGGTGATGTCACGACTTCTGCCGAAGTCGATGCCTCTCCTTGTTCGGGGCAGTGCTCGGTGGTAGACGTCTCCAGTCTTCTAGCCATCATTGATCTATGTTTCATTTTCCATTGGTTTCATCTTGTCTTCCTTCACACCTGGTTCCAATCCCATTCATTACATGTTGTGTATTTAACCCTCTGTTTCCCCTCATGTCCTTGTCAGAGATTGTTTGTGGTTCATGTTTTATGGATTGGTGTGCGGCGGGTTCTTGTACCCACATTCATTTTATTATAGACTTTGGTTTTGGAGTTTGTGTTTTAAGTTATTAAATACTGTCACGGTGTCACGCCCTGGTCAAAATGTATTATGTTTATCTTTATTTATTTGGTCAGGCCAGGGTGTGACATGAGTTGTTGTGGTGTGTTTTTTGTCTTGGGGTTTTGTGGGGTGTCTAGCGCAGTCTATGGCTGCCTGAGGCGGTTCTCAATCAGAGTCAGGTGATTATCGTTGTCTCTGATTGGGAACCATATTTTGGCCGCCATATTCTTTGAGTGTTTCGTGGGTGATTGTTCCTGTCTGTATTTAGTTTCACTAGATAGGCTGTATAGTTTTTTCACGTTTCCGTCTGTTGTTTTTTGTACATTTCAGTATTTTCATGTCTAGTCATTTTTCAACAATAGATATGAGTAACACCACGCTGCATTTTGGTCCGCTCCTCCTTCAACAGAAGAACGTTGTTACAGAATCACCCACCACAACAGGACCAAGTGGCGTGGTAACAGGCAGCAGGTGCAGCGAAAGGAGGAATGGACATGGGAGGACGAATTGTTTGGAGAAGGACCCTGGGATCAGCCTGGAGAATATCACCGCCCCAAAGAAGAACTGGAGGCGGCGAGAGCTGAGAGGCTTTGGTATGAGGAGAAGCAACAGCGGCAGCAGGAGCAACAATATCGGGACTACACTACTTGGGAGGAAATAGACAGGTGGGCGGTTGACTCAGGGAGAGTGCCGGAGCCCGCCTGGGATTCACTGGAGCACTGCGAAGAAGGTTATAGGAGAATGGAGATGGCGAAGCAAGCAGGGCGGCGCGGAAGGAAGCCCAAGAGTCAGCCCCAAAAATATCTTGGGGGGGCTCACATGGAGTATGGCTACGCCAGGTAGGAGACCTGCACAAACTTCCTGTGCTTGCCGGGGGGCTAAAGAGACCGGGCAGGCACCGTGTTATGCTGTGGAGCGCACTGTGTCTCCAGTGCGGGTGCATAGCCCGGTGCGGTACATACCAGCTCCTCGTATTGGCCGGGCTAGAGTGGGCATCGAGCCAGGTAAAGTTGGGCAGGCTCGGTGCTCAAGAGCTCCAGTGCGCCTGCACGGTCCGGTCTATCCAGTGCCACCTCCACACACAAGTCCTCCGGTGGCAGCTCCCCGCACCAGGCTTCCTGTGCGTGTCCTCGGCCCAGTACCACCAGTGCCAGCACCACGCATCAGGCCTACAGTGCGCCTCGCCTCTCCTGCACTGCCGGAGCCTCCCGCCTGTTCAGCGCTGCCCGAGCCTTTCTCCTTTCCTGCGCAGCCGGAGTCTCCCGCCTGTTCAGCGCTGCCGGAGCCTTTCTCCTCTCCTGCGCTGCAGGAGTCTCCCACCTGTTTAGCGCAGCCAGAAACTTCCTCCTCTCCTGCGCTGCTGGAGTCTCCCGCCTGTTTAGCGCAGCCAGAGCCTTCCTCCTCTACAGTGCTGCTGGAGTCTCCCGCCTGTTTAGCGCAGCCCGAGCTGTCAGTCTGCATGGAGAAGCCAGAGATGTCAGTCTGCATGGAGCAGCCAGAGCTGTCAGTCTTCATGGAACAGCCAGAGCTGACAGTCTGCATGGAGCAGCCGGAGCTGCCAGTCTGCATGGAGCTGCCAGTCTGCATGGAGCTGCCAGCCTGCAAGGAGCTGTCAGTCTGCAAGGAGCTGTCAGTCTGCAAGGAGCTGTCAGTCTGCAAGGAGCTGCCAGTCTGCATGGAGCTACCAGTCTTCATGGAGCTGCCAGTCTGCATGGAGCAGCCAGAGCCGCCAGTCAGCATGGAGCAGCCAGATCCATCAGACAGCCAGACTCTTCCAGATCTGCCAGTCAGCCAGACTCTTCCAGATCTGCCAGTCAGCCAGACTCTTCCAGATCTGCCAGTCAGCCAGACTCTTCCAGAAATGCTAGTCAGCCAGACTCTTCCAGATCTGCCAGTCAGCCAGACGCTTCTAGATCTGCCAGTCAGCCAGACTCTTCCAGATCTGCCTGTCAACCAGACTCTTCCAGATCCGCCAGTCAGCCAGGATCTGCCAGAACCACCAGCCAGCCAGGATCTGCCAGAACCGCCAGCCAGGATCTGCCGGATACAACTACCTGGCTGAGCTTCCTCTCAGTGCTGGGCTTCCTCTCAGTGCTGAGCTTCCTCTCAGTGCTGGGCTTCCCCTCAGTCCCGAGCTACCCCTCAGTCCCGAGCTGCCCCTCAGTCCCGAGCTGCCTCTGTCCCGAGCTGCCCCTCTGTCCCGAGCTGCCCCTCAGTCACGAGCTGCCCCTCAGTCCCGAGCTGCCCCTCAGTTCAGAGCTGCCCCTCAGTCCAGTGGGGTTCTGGGTGAGGACTACTAGGCCATGGTCGGCGGCGAGGGTGGACTATCCTAGGACGCGAGGAGGGGGGACTAATACATTTATAGAGTGGGGTCCCACGCCGGAGCCGCCACCATGGACAGACGCCCACCCGGACCCTTCCTATTGTTTTGATGTGCGTCCGGGAGTCCGCACCTTAGGGGGGGGGGGGTTCTGTCACGCCCTGGTCAAAATGTATTATATTTATTCTTCATGTATTCGGTCAGGCCAGGGTGTGACATGGGTTATTGTGGTGTGTTTTTCGTCTTGGGGTTGTGTGGGGTGTCTAGCGTAGTCTACGGCTGCCTGAGGCGGTTCTCAATCAGAGTCAGGTGATTATCGTTGTCTTTGATTGGGAACCGTATTTATGCAGCCATATTCTTTGAGTATTTCGTGGGTGATTGTTCCTGTCTCTGTGTATAGTTTCACTAGATAGGCTGTATAGTTTTTTCACGTTTCCGTCTGTTGTTTTTTTGTACATTTCAGTATTTTCATGTCTAGTCATTTTTCAACAATAAATATGAGTAACCACTACGCTGCATTTTGGTCCGCTCCTCCTTCCCACAACTACGCTGCATTTTGGTCCGCTCCTCCTCCCCACAACTACGCTGCATTTTGGTCCGCTCCTCCTTCCCACAACTACGCTGCATTTTGGTCCGCTCCTCCTCCCCACAACTACGCTGCATTTTGGTCCTCTCCTCCTTCCCACAACTACACTGCATTTTGGTCCGCTCCTCCTTCCCACAACTACGCTGCATTTTGGTCCGCTCCTCCTCCCCACAACTACGCTGCATTTTGGTCCGCTCCTCCTCCCCACAACTACGCTGCATTTTGGTCCGCTCCTCCTCCCCACAACTACGCTGCATTTTGGTCCTCTCCTCCTTCCCACAACTACGCTGCATTTTGGTCCGCTCCTCCTTCCCACAACTACGCTGCATTTTGGTCCTCTCCTCCTCCCCACAACTACGCTGCATTTTGGTCCGCTCCTCCTCCCCACAACTACGCTGCATTTTGGTCCGCTCCTCCTTCCCACAACTACGCTGCATTTTGGTCCGCTCCTCCTCCCCACAACTACGCTGTATTTTGGTCCGCTCCTCCTTCCCACAACTACGCTGCATTTTGGTCCGCTCCTCCTCCCCACAACTACGCTGCATTTTGGTCCTCTCCTCCTTCCCACAACTACGCTGCATTTTGGTCCACTCCTCCTTCCCACAACTACGCTGCATTTTGGTCCGCTCCTCCTCCCCACAACTACACTGCATTTTGGTCCGCTCCTCCTCCCCACAACTACGCTGCATTTTGGTCCGCTCCTCCTCCCCACAACTACGCTGCATTTTGGTTCTCTCCTCCTTCCCACAACTACGCTGCATTTTGGTCCGCTCCTCCTTCCCACAACTACGCTGCATTTTGGTCCTCTCCTCCTCCCCACAACTACGCTGCATTTTGGTCCGCTCCTCCTTCCCACAACTACGCTGCATTTTGGTCCGCTCCTCCTTCCCACAACTACGCTGCATTTTGGTCCGCTCCTCCTTCCCACAACTACGCTGCATTTTGGTCCGCTCCTCCTCCCCACAACTACGCTGCATTTTGGTCCGCTCCTCCTCCCCACAACTACGCTGCATTTTGGTCCTCTCCTCCTTCCCAAGCCGTGTGTAACGACGTTCTTTTGTTGAAGGAGGAGAGGACCAAAATGCAGCGTAGTTGTGGGAAGGAGGAGCGGACCAAAATGCAGCGTAGTTGTGGGAAGGAGGAGCGGACCAAAATGCAGCGTAGTTGTGGGAAGAAGGAGCGGACCAAAATGCAGCGTAGTTGTGGGAAGGAGGAGCGGACCAAAATGCAGCGTATTTGTGGGAAGGAGGAGCGGACCAAAATGCAGCGTAGTTGTGATTCATTTTATTTAAATAAGGAAACTATACATGATTAAAACTAACAAAACAACAAACGTACGAAAACCGAAAACAGACCTATCTGGTGCAAAACACAGAGACAGGAACAATCACTCACAAACACACAGTGAAACCCAGGCTACCTAAATATGGTTCCCAATCAGAGACAATGACTAACACCTGCCTCTGATTGAGAACCATATCAGGCCAGACATAGAAATAGACAAACAGGACATCCAACATAGAATGCCCACTCAGATCACACCCTGACCAAACAAAACATAGAAACATACAAATAAACTATGGTCAGGGTGTGACAAATACTCCATTTATACCAGGATTGATTCTCCTGCTCCTGACTTCCCTGCCACCAACACACACGACGTGACAGGTGTAGACCTTACAGTGAAATGCTTACTTACAGGTTTAATTAGGAGGAACAGCAGGTTTAATTAGGGGGAACAGTAGGTTTAATTAGTGAGAGGAACAGCAGGTTTAATTAGGAGGAACAGCAGATTTAATTAGGAGGAACAGTAGGTTTTATTAGTGAGAGGAACAGCAGGTTTAATTAGGAGGAACAGCAGGTTTAATTAGGAGGAACAGTAGGTTTAATTAGTGAGAGGAACAGTAGGTTTAATTAGGAGGAACAGTAGGTTTTATTAGTGAGAGGAACAGTAGGTTTAATTAGTGAGAGGAACAGCAGGTTTAATTAGGAGGAACAGTAGGTTTTATTAGTGAGAGGAACAGCAGGTTTAATTAGGAGGAACAGCAGGTTTAATTAGGAGGAACAGCAGGTTTTATTAGTGAGAGGAACAGTAGGTTTAATTAGGAGGAACAGTAGGTTTAATTAGGAGGAACAGCAGGTTTAATTAGGAGGAACAGTAGGTTTTATTAGTGAGAGGAACAGCAGGTTTAATTAGGAGGAACAGTAGGTTTAATTAGTGAGAGGAACAGTAGGTTTAATTAGAAGGAACAGCAGGTTTAATTACGAGGAACAGCAGGTTTAATTAGGAGGAACAGTAGGTTTTATTAGTGAGAGGAACAGCAGGTTTAATTAGGAGGAACAGTAGGTTTTATTAGTGAGAGGAACAGTAGGTTTAATTAGGAGGAACAGTAGGTTTAATTAGTGAGAAGAACAGTAGGTTTAATTAGGAGGAACAGCAGGTATAATTAGGAGGAACAGCAGGTTTAATTAGGAGGAACAGTAGGTTTTATTAGTGAGAGGAACAGCAGGTTTAATTAGGAGGAACAGTAGGTTTTATTCGTGAGAGGAACAGTAGGTTTAATTAGGCGGAACAGTAGGTTTAATTAGGAGGAACAGTAGGTTTAATTAGGAGGAACAGCAGGTTTAATTAGGAGGAACAGTAGGTTTTATTAGGAGGAACAGCAGGTTTAATTAGGAGGAACAGCAGGTTTTATTAGGAGAAACAGTAGGTTTTATTAGTGAGAGGAACAGCAGGTTTAATTAGGAGGAACAGTAGGTTTAATTAGTGAGAGGAACAGTAGGTTTAATTAGGAGGAACAGCAGGTTAATTTAGGAGGAACAGCAGGTTTAATTAGTGAGAGGAACAGTAGGTTTTATTAGTGAGAGGAAAAGCAGGTTTAATTAGGAGGAACAGTAGGTTTTATTAGTGAGAGGAACAGTAGGTTTAATTAGGAGGAACAGTAGGTTTAATTAGTGAGAGGAACAGCAGGTTTAATTAGGAGGAACAGCAGGTTTAATTAGGAGGAACAGCAGGTTTAATTAGGAGGAACAGTAGGTTTTATTAGTGAGAGGAACAGTAGGTTTAAATAGGAGGAACAGTAGGTTTAATTAGTGAGAGGAACAGTAGGTTTAATTAGGAGGAACAGCAGGTTTAATTAGGAGGAACAGTAGGTTTTATTAGTGAGAGGTACAGCAGGTTTAATTAGGAGGAACAGTAGGTTTTATTAGTGAGAGGAACAGTAGGTTTAATTAGGAGGAACAGCAGGTTTAATTAGCAGGAACAGTAGGTTTAATTAGGAGGAACAGTAGGTTTTATTAGGAGGAACAGCAGGTTTAATTAGGAGGAACAGCAGGTTTTATTAGGAGAAACAGTAGGTTTTATTAGTGAGAGGAACAGCAGGTTTAATTAGGAGGAACAGTAGGTTTAATTAGTGAGAGGAACAGTAGGTTTAATTAGGAGGAACAGCAGGTTAATTTAGGAGGAACAGCAGGTTTAATTAGTGAGAGGAACAGTAGGTTTTATTAGTGAGAGGAAAAGCAGGTTTAATTAGGAGGAACAGTAGGTTTTATTAGTGAGAGAAACAGTAGGTTTAATTAGGAGGAACAGTAGGTTTAATTAGTGAGAGGAACAGCAGGTTTAATTAGGAGGAACAGCAGGTTTAATTAGGAGGAACAGCAGGTTTAATTAGGAGGAACAGTAGGTTTTATTAGTGAGAGGAACAGTAGGTTTAAATAGGAGGAACAGTAGGTTTAATTAGTGAGAGGAACAGTAGGTTTAATTAGGAGGAACAGCAGGTTTAATTAGGAGGAACAGTAGGTTTTATTAGTGAGAGGTACAGCAGGTTTAATTAGGAGGAACAGTAGGTTTTATTAGTGAGAGGAACAGTAGGTTTAATTAGGAGGAACAGCAGGTTTAATTAGCAGGAACAGTAGGTTTAATTAGGAGGAACAGCAGGTTTTATTAGTGAGAGGAACAGCAGGTTTAATTAGGAGGAACAGCAGGTTTAATTAGGAGGAACAGTAGGTTTTATTAGTGAGAGGAACAGCAGGTTTAATTAGGAGGAACAGCAGGTTTAATTAGGAGGAACAGCAGGTTTAATTAGGAGGAACAGTAGGTTTTATTAGTGAGAGGAACAGCAGGTTTAATTAGGAGGAACAGTAGGTTTTATTAGTGAGAGGAACAGCAGGTTTAATTAGTGAGAGGAACAGTAGGTTTAATTATGAGGAACAGCAGGTTTAATTAGGAGGAACAGCAGGTTTAATTAGGAGGAACAGTAGGTTTAATTAGTGAGAGGAACAGCAGGTTTAATTAGGAGGAACAGCAGGTTTAATTAGGAGGAACAGTAGGTTTTATTAGTGAGAGGAACAGCAGGTTTAATTAGGAGGAACAGCAGGTTTAATTAGGAGGAACAGTAGGTTTAATTAGTGAGAGGAACAGTAGGTTTTATTAGTGAGAGGAAAAGCAGTTTTAATTAGGAGGAACAACAGGTTTAATTAGGAGGAACAGCAGGTTTAATTAGTGAGAGGAACAGTAGGTTTTATTAGTGAGAGGAACAGCAGGTTTAATTAGGAGGAACAGCAGGTTTAATTAGTAAGAGGAACAGTAGGTTTAATTAGGAGGAACAGCAGGTTTAATTAGGAGGAACAGTAGGTTTTATTAGTGAGAGGAACAGTAGGTTTAATTAGGAGGAACAGTAGGTTTAATTAGTAAGAGGAACAGTAGGTTTAATTAGGAGGAACAGCAGGTTTAATTAGGAGGAACAGCAGGTTTAATTAGGAGGAACAGTAGGTTTTATTAGTGAGAGGAACAGTAGGTTTAAATAGGAGGAACAGTAGGTTTAATTAGTGAGAGGAACAGTAGGTTTAATTAGGAGGAACAGCAGGTTTAATTAGGAGGAACAGTAGGTTTTATTAGTGAGAGGTACAGCAGGTTTAATTAGGAGGAACAGTAGGTTTTATTAGTGAGAGGAACAGTAGGTTTAATTAGGAGGAACAGCAGGTTTAATTAGCAGGAACAGTAGGTTTAATTAGGAGGAACAGCAGGTTTTATTAGTGAGAGGAACAGCAGGTTTAATTAGGAGGAACAGCAGGTTTAATTAGGAGGAACAGTAGGTTTTATTAGTGAGAGGAACAGCAGGTTTAATTATGAGGAACAGCAGGTTTAATTAGGAGGAACAGCAGGTTTAATTAGGAGGAACAGTAGGTTTTATTAGTGAGAGGAACAGCAGGTTTAATTAGGAGGAACAGTAGGTTTTATTAGTGAGAGGAACAGCAGGTTTAATTAGTGAGAGGAACAGTAGGTTTAATTATGAGGAACAGCAGGTTTAATTAGGAGGAACAGCAGGTTTAATTAGGAGGAACAGTAGGTTTTATTAGTGAGATGAACAGCAGGTTTAATTAGGAGGAACAGCAGGTTTAATTAGGAGGAACAGCAGGTTTAATTAGGAGGAACAGTAGGTTTAATTAGTGAGAGGAACAGCAGGTTTAGTTAGGAGGAACAGCAGGTTTAATTAGGAGGAACAGTAGGTTTTATTAGTGAGAGGAACAGCAGGTTTAATTAGGAGGAAGAGCAGGTTTAATTAGGAGGAACAGCAGGTTTAATTAGGAGGAACAGTAGGTTTAATTAGTGAGAGGAACAGCAGGTTTAATTAGGAGGAACAGCAGGTTTAATTAGGAGGAACAGTAGGTTTTATTAGTGAGAGGAACAGCAGGTTTAATTAGGAGGAACAGCAGGTTTAATTAGGAGGAACAGTAGGTTTAATTAGTGAGAGGAACAGTAGGTTTAATTAGGAGGAACAGTAGGTTTTATTAGTGAGAGGAACAGTAGGTTTAATTAGTGAGAGGAACAGCAGGTTTAATTAGGAGGAACAGTAGGTTTTATTAGTGAGAGGAACAGCAGGTTTAATTAGGAGGAACAGCAGGTTTAATTAGGAGGAACAGCAGGTTTTATTAGTGAGAGGAACAGTAGGTTTAATTAGGAGGAACAGTGGGTTTAATTAGGAGGAACAGCAGGTTTAATTAGGAGGAACAGCAGGTTTAATTAGGAGGAACAGCAGGTTTTATTAGTGAGAGGAACAGTAGGTTTAATTAGGAGGAACAGTGGGTTTAATTAGGAGGAACAGCAGGTTTAATTAGGAGGAACAGTAGGTTTTATTAGTGAGAGGAACAGCAGGTTTAATTAGGAGGAACAGTAGGTTTTATTAGTGAGAGGAACAGTAGGTTTAATTAGGAGGAACAGTAGGTTTAATTAGTGAGAGGAACAGTAGGTTTAATTAGGAGGAACAGCAGGTTTAATTAGGAGGAACAGCAGGTTTAATTAGGAGGAACAGTAGGTTTTATTAGTGAGAGGAACAGCAGGTTTAATTAGGAGGAACAGTAGGTTTTATTCGTGAGAGGAACAGTAGGTTTAATTAGGAGGAACAGCAGGTTTAATTAGGAGGAACAGTAGGTTTTATTAGTGAGAGGAACAGTAGGTTTAATTAGGAGGAACAGTAGGTTTAATTAGGAGGAACAGCAGGTTTTATTAGGAGGAACAGTAGGTTTTATTAGTGAGAGGAACAGCAGGTTTAATTAGGAGGAACAGTAGGTTTAATTAGTGAGAGGAACAGTAGGTTTAATTAGGAGGAACAGCAGGTTTAATTAGGAGGAACAGCAGGTTTAATTAGTGAGAGGAACAGTAGGTTTTATTAGTGAGAGGAACAGCAGGTTTAATTAGGAGGAACAGTAGGTTTTATTAGTGAGAGGAACAGTAGGTTTAATTAGGAGGAACAGTAGGTTTAATTAGTGAGAGGAACAGTAGGTTTAATTAGGAGGAACAGCAGGTTTAATTAGGAGGAACAGCAGGTTTAATTAGGAGGAACAGCAGGTTTAATTAGGAGGAACAGCAGGTTTAATTAGTGAGAGGAACAGTAGGTTTAATTAGGAGGAACAGCAGGTTTAATTAGGAGGAACAGTAGGTTTTATTAGTGAGAGGTACAGCAGGTTTAATTAGGAGGAACAGTAGGTTTTATTAGTGAGAGGAACAGTATGTTTAATTAGGAGGAACAGCAGGTTTAATTAGGAGGAACAGCAGGTTTAATTAGGAGGAACAGTAGGTTTAATTAGTGAGAGGAACAGCAGGTTTAATTAGGAGGAACAGCAGGTTTTATTAGTGAGAGGAACAGCAGGTTTAATTAGGAGGAACAGTAGGTTTAATTAGGAGGAACAGCAGGTTTAATCAGGAGGAACAGCAGGTTTAATTAGGAGGAACAGCAGGTTTAATTAGGAGGAACAGCAGGTTTAATTAGGAGGAACAGTAGGTTTTATTAGTGAGAGGAACAGCAGGTTTAATTAGTGAGAGGAACAGTAGGTTTAATTATGAGGAAAAGCAGGTTTAATTAGGAGGAACAGCAGGTTTAATTAGGAGGAACAGTAGGTTTTATTAGTGAGATGAACAGCAGGTTTAATTAGGAGGAACAGCAGGTTTAATTAGGAGGAACAGCAGGTTTAATTAGGAGGAACAGTAGGTTTTATTAGTGAGAGGAACAGCAGGTTTTATTAGTGAGAGGAACAGTAGGTTTAATTAGTGAGAGGAACAAGTATAACTAATTGTAACTCAGAAGTTCATTCAACATGGCGGAGATAAAAGCAGAAGACCGAGATGACACAGTGTGTGGTTATGTGTGGAGCACAGTGTTTGGTTATGTGTGGAGCACAGTGTGTGGTTATGTGTGGAGCACAGTGTGTGGTCATGTGTGGAGCACAGTGTGTGTGGTCATGTGTGGAGCACAGTGTGTGGTCATGTGTGGAAGACCTCGAAGGCACAGTGTGTGGTTATGTGTGGAACACAGTGTGTGGTCATGTGTGGAAGACCTAGATGGCACAGTGTGTGGTTATGTGTGGAGCACAGTGTGTGGTTATGTGTGGAGCACAGTGTGTGGTCATGTGTGGAAGACCTCGATGGCACAGTGTGTGGTTATGTGTGGAAGACCTAGATAGCACAGTGTGTGGTTATGTGTGGAGCACAGTGTGTGGTCATGTGTGGAAGACCTCGATGGCACAGTGTGTGGTTATGTGTGGAAGACCTAGATCGCACAGTGTGTGGTTATGTGTGGAAGACCTCGATGGCACAGTGTGTGGTTATGTGTGGAAGACCTAGATGGCACAGTGTGTGGTTATGTGTGGAGCACAGTGTGTGGTTATGTGTGGAAGACCTAGATGGCACAGTGTGTGGTTATGTGTGGAAGACCTAGATGGCACAGTGTGTGGTTATGTGTGGAAGACCTAGATGGCACAGTGTGTGGTTATGTGTGGAGCACAGTGTGTGGTCATGTGTGGAAGACCTAGATGGCATAGTGTGTGGTTATGTGTGGAGCACAGTGTGTGGTTATGTGTGGAAGACCTAGATGGCACAGTGTGTGGTTATGTGTGGAGCACAGTGTGTGGTCATGTGTGGAAGACCTAGATGGCATAATGTGTGGTTATGTGTGGAGCACAGTGTGTGGTTATGTGTGGAAGACCTAGATGGCACAGTGTGTGGTTATGTGTGGAGCACAGTGTGTGGTTATGTGTGGAAGACCTAGATGGCACAGTGTGTGGTTATGTGTGGAGCACAGTGTGTGGTTATGTGTGGAAGACCTAGATGGCACAGTGTGTGGTTATGTGTGGAAGACCTAGATGGCACAGTGTGTGGTTATGTGTGGAAGACCTAGATGGCACAGTGTGTGGTTATGTGTGGAAGACCTAGATGGCACAGTGTGTGGTTATGTGTGGAAGACCTAGATGGCACAGTGTGTGCTTATGTGTGGAAGACCTAGATGGCACAGTGTGTGGTTATGTGTGGAAGACCTAGATGGCACAGTGTGTGGTTATGTGTGGAGCACAGTGTGTGGTCATGTGTGGCTGTGTTGTGATCGAAGGTGTTGTGTGTGTTTTTGGTGTCTGGTAAAGTGTCGGCGTTAAGTGTTCTTTGAAAGGAAAAGGTTGCATATATTCGCAGAACCTTTGTGTGTCTGTGAGCACAGTTTGTGAGAGAGAGCCTTCAATTTTGTGCAGATGTGGGATATGCATTTTAAAATAAGTTATACATCTAATTTATTTCTTTATTGTCTTATCATGATGGAACTACATTTTAAAATAAATTGCACATCTAATGTATTTCTTTATTGTCCTACCATAATGGAACGGTCCACAACCCTATACCTTAGACACTCGCCCGAACGACCCAGACACTAGAGAGAAGTCCTTATCAGTTTTGTGGGCCTGCTGTAAGCTGCCGAAATGCAGCCAAAACAGAAAGATAAATGCGGTCAGAGACCTACTAGAGCAGCACCGCCTGGCAGGGTTGGTCCTACATAGCCAGAGGACCCTGATAATATACAAGGAAATTCTCAAAGCTGCTAATGAAAACCTTGACGACCTTGTACCGAGCCGGTGGGGATTACGGTGGGGTTCCCTCGCCCAGGTAGTGGCAGAGCTGGCAACACTAGCTGCAGTAACCCATGGGGAGGGGGTCACACTAGGACATTCAGAGAGGGGGCATATTATTGTGGCCCTGGTGGCACAAAATAATCAAAGGTCTGACTGCACAGAGATGCTTGGGAAAATGGTCACAACGGGGGACCAGCGTGTGGGTGTTTCAGGGGAACGGGGTGGATCTGATCTCCAATACCTAGGACTGGACAATGGTTCATCAAATCTCAAATGTTTGCCAATTCTTGCTCAATCTTGCCTCCTTTTTCAAACAGCTGCAACTGTCTGGGAGTCTGGTGATCTCAGAGGGAGGCTGGTGATCTCAGAGGGAGGCTGGTGATCTCAGAGGGAGACTGGTGAACTCAGAGGGAGACTGGTGAACTCAGAGGGAGGCTGGTGATCTCAGAGGGAGGCTGGTGAACTCAGAGGGAGACTGGTGAACTCAGAGGGAGGCTGGTGAACTCAGAGGGAGGCTGGTGAACTCAGAGGGAGGCTGGTGATCTCAGAGGGAGGCTGGTGAACTCAGAGGGAGACTGGTGAACTCAGAGGGAGACTGGTGAACTCAGAGGGAGTCTGGTGATCTCAGAGGGAGACTGGTGAACTCAGAGGGAGGCTGGTGAACTCAGAGGGAGGCTGGTGATCTCAGAGGGAGGCTGGTGAACTCAGAGGGAGGCTGGTGATCTCAGAGGGAGGCTGGTGATCTCAGAGGGAGTCTGGTGATCTCAGAGGGAGGCTGGTGTTCTCAGAGGCTGGTGTTCTCAGAGGCTGGTGTTCTCAGAGGCTGGTGAACTCAGAGGCTGGTGTTCCTAGATTCTGGTGAACTCAGAGGCTGGTGTTCTCAGAGTCTGGTGTTCTCAGAGGGTGGCTGGTCTTCTCAGAGGGAGGCTGGTGTTCTCAGAGGCTGGTGTTCTCAGAGGCTGGTGTTCTCAGAGGCTGGTGAACTCAGAGGCTGGTGTTCTCAGAGTCTGGTGAACTCAGAGGCTGGTGTTCTCAGAGTCTGGTGAACTCAGAGGTTGGTGTTCTCAGAGGCTGGTGTTCTCAGTGGCTGGAGTTCTCAGAGGGTGGCTGGTGAACTCAGAGGGAGGCTGGTGAACTCAGAGGGAGACTGGTTTCACATTAGTTTAATTTATATTTTTATATATTCATTTTTATTCCGATTTTTATGGTTAACCACGTGACAAGGATTTTTAGAAACGAACACACTATTATTGAAATGTGACTTCCACAGAAATGCTCATGAAAAAATCCTAACGGGCACACAGATAGGTAGAAATGGGAGGATAAATTGTAAGCTTCCCAAATTGAAACTCAAGCTTATAGCCTTTACCACTAGAAAGAGACATGTCTACATGTAAATCTATTCCACAAGCAGTAGAAATGTACGTACA
>NC_088243.1:91236474-91256474 GCF_036934945.1 Oncorhynchus masou masou | reverse complement strand
CGAACACTAACACAGAAGACAAACACCCACAACCCAAAAGTGAAACCCAGGTTACCTAAGTATGATTCTCAATCAGGGACAACGATTGACAGCTGCCTCTGATTGAGAACCATACTAGGCCGAACTCAGAAAACCAACATAGAAAAACAAACATAGACTGCCCACCCAACTCACACTCTGACCATACTAAAACAAAGATAATATAACAGAACTATGGTCAGAACGTGACAAACGACATAGGGAAGGTACACTTTCATTTCACAGGAAGTGTCCCTGTTTATTCGTCTGCTCATAGTGAACCACAAAGTCCGGTATTCATTGTGAATTCTTATAACCTCCCCACAAGGTAGAGGGGGCATGCTCACAAACTCCAATAATGCCGTTTGTTTACTTTGAACAGAGGAACACACACAGTAATCAAGAGATCAATACAATTAGTGGGAAGGTTAGATTGTCTATTAGATATTTATTTATTTATACTGTTGTAGGCGGTATATAATCTGATTCCACCAACATGAGCATCCAACACCCTGCTCTGCACAAGGTGAAGGTAAGTTGGACAAAATATTTACAAGCCGACTGCTAAGATAGCTCAATTTACAGTAAGCATGGCATAAACATGACTTGGGCTGTGTTTGAGTGGGTTGTGTTATGGGGTTACAGGTGATTAGAGGTAGCCTGAGGACCACAGAGAACCTCCCGGACCATCAATTTAGTCCAACCCGCTTCTCTTTTCATCTTTTCTCAATGTAAAACTAAGGTCATCTCGAGTCATTCCACAGTACCCCGGGTACACGAGCATGAGGGAGGGGACACACCTTGCGGTTATGGAGCACAACAAGATTGTGGGACAGAAACCAGCAAGGGACACTGGAAGGTATAAAATCGAGACTACAACAGTAATGACACAACCGTCTCATTCTTCTCTCTGCAGATTCACTATACAAAGACACGTCTGCAAACAACCCCTGCAAAGTGCTACTATTGACAAGAATGATCCGTCAAAGTCAATGAGCTGAGGGAGGTTTTACAGACAGTACTTTGAGATGAGAAAGGGAGTTTTAGTTGTGCTGGGTTGTGCTGAGACAATGAATGTATTATTGTGTACGAGAGCCATTTCTTCTCAATCTCCCTTACACAACCATTTGTACTGTGCAAAAACTGACTTCCTTTTTACACCTTCTGTAGCCCCCTGAGCCCATTCACATTGTTGACTGATCTTTCCTCTAAAAAACAGCTCCCAAAGCCCCCTCATTGTCCCTAAAGAACACGCTAGCTGGTTTATTCATTTACCAATAGGGACGAGTTACCTGCCCTACATTCATTCCTTTCCAGGAGACGTTCAGTAACATCTTCTGCAAACAGTTGGTGGTTAACCTCTCTTGGGTAGGGGGCAGTATTTTCACATCCGGATGAAAAGTGTGCCCAAAAAAACTGCCTGTTACCCAGAAGCTAGGATATAGTTGGTAGATTTGGATAGAAACACTCTAAAGTTTCTGAAACTGTTAACATTTTGTCTGTGAGTAAAACAGAAACTGATATGGCAGGCGAAACGCCGAGGGCAAACAACCCCCCCCCAAAACAGCCTACCACTGTTTTCAATGGCTGTCATGTTTATAGGCCAAATCCTCCCAGATTGCAGTTCCTAGGGCTTCCACTAGATGTCAACAGTCTGTAGAAAGAACGTCATACTGGTTTTTGGAAAAATCGAGCCAGAAATTGTAGTTTTTCTAGGTGGATCCCATTTTGGCTGTAGGGTTTCCAAGGGCGTGGAAGAGAGCGCGTTCTTTGGTATTTTTCTCCGGTAAAGACAATGACAATTCTCTGTTTTACATTTTATTGTTTATTTGCATATTAGGGTATCTAAGGTTAGATTATAAACGTTGGTTGACTTGTTTGGAAAAGTTTCATAGTAATGTTTGCGATCCATTTTGAATGCATTTTGATGGAGGGAAACTGGATGGATTACTGACTAAAGTGCGCCAGCGAAACTGAGTTTTTGTGGATATAAAGAAGGACATTATCGAACAAAAGGACAATTTGTGATGTAACTGGGACCATTTGCAGTGCCAACAGAAGAAGATCATCAAAGGTAAGGCATTTTTTATTTTGCTATTTCTGACTTTCGTGTCGCACCTGCCTGATTGAAATATGTTTTTCATGTATACAGGGCGTTGTCCTGAGATAATCGCATGGTTTGCTTTCGCCGTAAAGCCTTTTTGAAATCTAACACAGCGGCTGGATTAACCTCTTACATCTATGGGGGCGCTATTTCATTATTGGATAAAAAAACGTGCCCGTTTTAAGCGCAATATTTTGTCACAAAAAGATGCTTGACTATGCATATAATTGACAGCTTTGGAAAGAGACCACTCTGACGTTTCCAAAACTGCAAAGATATTGTCTGTGAGTGCCCCATAACTGATGCTACAGGCGTAACCAAGATGAAACTTCAAACAGGAAATGAGCAGGATTTTTGAGGCTCTGTTTTTCATTGTCTCCTTGTATGGCTGTGAATGCGCAAGGAATGAGCCTGCCCGATCTATCGTTTCACCAAGGTGTCTGCAGCATTGTGACGTATTTGCAGGCATATCATTGGAAGATTGACCATAAGAGACTACATTTGCCAGGTGTCCGCCCGGTGTCCTCCATCAAAATTGGATGCGTCATCTTCAGCTGCACGTCTTTTTCCAAGCGATTCAGAGTAGAAAGTAGACATCCACGAACGATATATCAATGAAGAGATATGTGAAAAACACCTTGAGGATTGATTCTAAACAGCGTTTGCCGTGTTTCAGTCGATATTATGGAGTTCATTTGGAAAACAGTTTGCGGTTTTCATGACTGAATTTTCGTTTTTTTTTTGGTACCCAAACGTGATGTACAAAATGGAGCGATTTCTCCTACACAAAGAATCTTTCAGGAAAAACTGAACATTTGCAATGTAACTGAGAGTCTCCTCATTGAAAACATCCGAAGTTCTTCAAAAGTAAATGATTTTATTTGAATCCTTTTCTGGTTTTTGTGCAAATGTTGCCCGCTAAATGCTATGCTAAATGCTACGCTAGCTATCAATACTCTTACACAAATGCTTGTTTTGCTATGGTTCAAAAGCATATTTTGAAAATCTGAGATGACAGTGTTGTTAAGAAAAGGCTAAGCTTGAGAGCTAGCACATTCATTTCATTTCATTTGCGATTTTCATAAATAGTTAACGTTACGTTATGCTAATGAGCTTGAGGCTATAACTGGATACAGGTTTTTTTCATAGCCAAACGTGAACAAAACGGAGCGATTTGTACTACACAAATAATATTTTTTGAAAAACTGAACATTTGCTATCTAACTGAGAGTCTCCTCATTGAAAACATCTGAAGTTCTTCAAAGGTAAATTATTTTATTTGAATGGTTTTCTTGTTTTTGTGAAAATGTTGCTGGCTGAATTCTAGGCTTATAGCTATGCTAGCTATCAATACTCTTACACAAATGCTTGTTTAGCTATGGTTGAAAAGCATATTTTGAAAATCTGAAATGACAGTGTTGTTAACAAAAGTCTAAGCTTGAGAGCAAATATATTTATTTCATTTCATTTGCAATTTTCATGAATAGTTAACGTTGCATTATGCTAATGAGCTTGAGGCTATAAATAAATCTGGGATTGCTCGACGCAAGAAGTTAACAAGAAGTTTTATTTTGATATATTACACTTGGGATTTTATTATTATTATTTATTATTTATTTATTATTTATATGAATGTTAAATATTTATAATTCTGTAGATTGAATTTCGCACTCTGCAATTTCACCTGATGTTGGCCAGGTGGGGCACTACCGTCCCACCTGCCCATAAGAAGTTTTAAGAATACATACATCACTTCCTTTCCAGGAGACGTTTAGTACCAGAAACATCTTCTGCAAGAGGACCAAAAGGTTGATGGAAGCTGTACATCACTTTCGGCAGAGTCTTATCCAGCTGTCCGTCCACCGCAGACAGGACAAGTCCATTTCCATAATCACAAAGAGTCTCAGATTCCCAAACACACCGTGCCGAACACAATTGCCAGTGTACTGAAACCCAATGCTGATATTATTTTTTTTCACTATTTGGTCTTTTGACTAATCAGATCAGTTCTGAAAAAATATCTGATGGGATTAAGACCGAATAGTGGAAAGAATTTCAAAATTGGACTTCCTGCATAAACACAGCCAGTGTGGCTCAGCATAAGACCATGTAGAACACACAGGAGCTGAGGGCTTATAATAATGGCCAGAATGGAGCAAGGTGGGGCCTCCCATTCCTCTTTCTATTCTGGTTAGAGACAGTTTTTGCTGTTCTGTGAAGGGAGTAGTACACAGCGTTGTACGAGATCTTCAGTTTCTTGGCAATTTCTAACATGGAATAGCCTTAATTTCTCAGAACAAAAATAGACTGGTGAGTTTGAGAAGAACGTTCTTTGTTTCTGGCCATTTTGAGCCTGTAATCGAACCCACAAATGCTGATGCTCCAGATACTCAATGAGTCTAAAGAAGGCGAGTTGTATTGCTTCTTTAATCAGGACTAATGGGACTCAACTCAAACCGTGGCGCACAGAATGCAAAAATATTCTTAGAAATATTTAACCTCCACACATTAACAAATCCAATAGCTCAAATGAATGATAAACACCTTGTTCATCTATCCAGCGAGTCATATTTCTAAAATATTTTATGGCGAAAACATAGCACATATTTATTGTCAAACCACCACAGACACACAGACGATATGCAGCCATTTTGTAGAACAAAAGTTGCAATCACAAACGCAGGATTAAAATAAAAATCATTCAGTAACCTTTTGAAAATCTTCATCAGATGACAGTAATATGACATGTTACACAGTACATTTATGTTTTTTTCAATAATATGCCATTTATATCCATAAATCTCCGTTTACATTGACGCCATGTTCATAAAATGCTAAAAAATGTCCGTAGAAATTATAGATAGCTCCACCAGATAATGCCAGATAACAGCAATACACATCATAAACTTTGACTAAATATACATGTTCTACATATAGTTAGAAAGATACACTGCTTCTTAATGCAACCGCTGTGTTACATTTATTTTTAACATTACAGAATTCGTTCACTATTCAATAATCTGAGGCGGCACTCAGACGTAAGCAATATTTCTGCGCTATGTTGGAGTCAACAGAAATACAAAATTACAACATAAATATTCCCTTACCTTTGATGGTCTTCGATCAGAATGTAGTGGAATGAGTCATACTTACCCAATACATCGTTTGGTTTCAGGTTGTGTGTCTTTGTATAAGCATATGCAAACAGCTTCAGCTGAAATGCACCCAAAATTACTTCTGGTCCCGAACAGTTGCGCATCAAAACTTCAAAATTACATATTATATGTGACTAAACTGGTCAAACTAAGTGCACAATCAAGCTTTAGGATGTTATTAACGTACAAAACAATTGGTGATTCAACCGAAAGAACGCAACTCTTCCCAGACGACCTGGAACAAAGGAATGCCCTGTGTACAATTGCGCCAGGACGTGCAGCTATTTTCTCGCGACACTTCAGTATTTTGCCTGCCAACGGGTCAAAGCTCGCGGGATTTTCTCCATTACTCGCCCTATGGAAAGAACACATCCCGCCGAAGACACAGAAACTGTTCCCAGATCCGTAGCTGGTTGGGAAGGATGGGGGCGATGACGTCAAAGTTGGGCCAACTTTTCTGATGAGAGAGAGAGTTTGGGAGAATGGCTGCCCTGTGAGTTCTGCTTTACATACAGACATAATTCAAACGGTTTTAGAAGCTTTAGAGTGTCTTCTATTCAATAATAATTATTATATGCATATATTAGCAATTTTGGACACATTTTCTTTCTGTTTACTATGGGCACGCAATTCCTCCAAAGGGGGCAGTATTGTCCTGAGCCTTAACAGGTTTTAAGTACCAGTCAAACGTTTGGGGATTCTCATTCAAGGGTTTTTCTTTATTTCTACTATTTTCTACATTGTAGAATAATAGTGAAGTCATCAAAACTATGAAATAACACATATGGAATCACGTAGTACCAAAAAAGTTTTAAACAAATCAAAATATATTTTATATTTGAGATTCTTCAATGTAGCCACCCTTTGCCTTGATGACTGCTTTGCACACTCGTGGCATTCTCTCAATCAGTGTCATGAGGTAGTCACCAGGAATGCATGTCAATTAACAGGCGTCCCTTGTTAAAAGTTCATTTGTGGAATTTCTTTCCTTCTTAATGCGTTTGAAACACAAGTATTCACACCCTTTGTTATGACATTCCAAATTGAGCTCAGGTGCATCCAATTTCCTTTGATCATCCTTGAGGTGTCACAACAACTTGATTTGAGTCCACCTGTGGCATATTCAAGTCTATATATAGGTCCCACAGTTGACAGAGCAGGAACTATACCATGAAGACCAAGAAACTGTCCGCAGATCTTTGATATATAATTGTGATGAGGCATATATATGGGGAATGGTGTAAAACCATTTCTAGAGCGTTGAAAGTTGCCACAGTGGTCTCCATCATTGAGAAATTGAAAAAATACAGAACTACCCAAACGATGTGAAACTATCACATTTTAGGGAATACCCAGATGCAGACAGTGTCGAAGTAACAAAAGTTTATTACTAAAACAGGGTTGAGGCAAAACGACAGGTCAAAGGCAGGCAGAGGTCAGTAATCCAGACTGGTGTCCAAAAGGTACAGAACGGCAGGTAGTCTCAGTAATCCAGACCAGAGTCCAAAATGTACAGAACGGCAGGCAGTCTCACGGTCAGGGCAGGCAGAGGTCAGTAATCCAGACCAGAGTCCATAAGGTACAGAATGGCAGGCAGTCTCAGTAATCCAGACCAGAGTCCAAAAGGTACCAAATGGCAGGCAGAGGTCAGTAATCCAGACCATAAGTCCATAAGGTACAGAACGGCAGGCAGTCTCAGGGTCAGGGCAGGCAGAGGTCAGTAATCCAGGGTGGTGTGACAAGGTACAGAACAGCAGGCTCAGGGTCAGGGCAGGCAGAATGGTCAAAACCAGGAAAACTATAAAACAGGGCCTAGAAACAGACAGGAGCAAGGGGGAAAACACTGGTAGGCTTGATGAACAAAACTAACTGGCAACAGACAAACAGGGAACACAGGTATAAATACACTGGGGAAAATGGTGAAGATGGGCGACACCTGGTGGGGGGTGGAGACAATCACAAAGACAGATGAAACAGATCAGCGTGTGACACAGACTCTGCCTAGAGCTGGACGTCAGACCAAACTGAGGAACCAGGCAAGAAGGACCTTGGTCAGAGAGGTGACCAAGAACACAATTACCCGTCTGACAGAACTAAAGAGTTCATTGGTCGAGATGGGAGAATCTTCCAGACGGACAACAATCTCTACAGCGATTCTTCAATCTGGGCTTTATGGGAGAAGGAAGCAACTCCTGAGCAAACAGACACCTGAGCAAAAAGACACCTGAGCAAAAAGACACCTGAGCAAACAGACACCTGAGCAAAAAGACACCTGAGCAAAAAGACACCTGAGCAAAAAGACACCTGAGCAAAAAGACACCTGAGCAAAAAGACACCTGAGCAAAAAGACACCTGAGCAAAAAGACACCTGAGCAAAAAGACACCTGAGCAAAAAGACACCTGAGCAAAAAGGGATGTGAAAGATTCTGATGAGTCACAATGTAACTCTTTGGCCTAAATGCAAAGCGCTACGTCTGGAGAAAACCAGGCACAGCTCATCACCCATCTAACACCCTCCCTACCGTGAAGCATGGTGGTGGCAGCATCATGCTATGGGGATGCTTTTCAGTGGCAGGGAACTGGGAGAATGGTAAGGATAGAGGGAACAATGAATGGAGCCAAATACAGGCAAATCATTGTGAACCTGCTTCAGAGTGCAAACAACCTTAGACTGGGGCAAAGATTTACCTTCCATCGGGACAATGACTCCGAGGATACAGCCAAAACTACGTTGGAATGGCTTCAGAACAAGAGTGAGTGGCCCTGCCAAAGCCTAAACGTGAAACCCATTGAAAATCTGTGGAAAGACTTGAAGATTACTGTTCACTGCCACTCCCCATCTAATTTAACAGAGCTTGACAAAATCTGCAAGCAATAATGGGAGAAAATCCCTAAATCCATATGTGCAAAGCTGATACAGAGAAACCCAAGACGACTCAAAGCTGATACAGTCATATCCAATATGACTCAGATCTGATACAGAGAAACCCAAGATGACTCAAAGCTGATCCAGACATACCCAAGATGACCCAAAGCTGATATAGTCATACCCAAGACGACCCAAAGCAGTAATCTCTGCCAATGGTGCTTCTACAAAGTATTGAGTAAGAGGTGTAAATATTTATGTAAATTAATTTTTTCTGTATTTCATTTTCAATAAATTAGCAATATTTTCTAAAAACATTGTTTCACTCTGTCATTATGGGGTATTGTGTGTGGACGGGTAAGAGAGAAAACACATCTATTTAATCCATTTTTAATTCAGGCTGTAACACAACATCATGTGGAAAAGGTCAAGGGGAATGGAAACCTTCTTAAGACACTATTCTTTTCATGTTTTACACATTGCCATGTGAATACTATTAACAAACATGGAAGAAGTAGCGAAATGATGACTTCACCTGACAATAAATGATTCACTTCTTAGGCCTTTACATAGGCTATCATAGAATGTAGACCAACTAAGCACTGTCAAAAAAATGCTTTTTAACTTTGAATATTGTTGATAAAATGTATTGAAAAAGTATAAAACGTAGGTTAATATAAGTGAAGGTATGTAGGTTTAAATGGTGTTGATTGATCTGAACTGATAATATCACAGCCCATTCTTAATTCCTTCTATTACAGAAGAGGAAAATATAGTGCTCCTCAAGTCACTCCATTCCATTCCGGACATTGACGGAATACACTCCTGGTTTTGGCACTCCGCTTCGCTCACTCTCCTGTACGTCTTCCACTCTCTTCCACTCCTGCATTGCTGTGGAAGCAGATGTTGATACTCTAATGCCAATTGCTACCATTTCCCCGTCGGTTGCAGGTATTCCTTCCCAAGTAGGATAGAAGAGAACATATCCGAGGCGTAGAACTCATTCTACCGCTCTGCACTGCTTCTGAATTCTAAACGGAGAGCGGTTTTTGGAAAGATACGGAAACAGAGAAGAGGAGAGGAGAGAGAGACACGGCAAAGAGGAGAAAAGCAAGAGAGAGGGAAACAGCGAAGGGAGGAAGAAAGCAGAGCTGAGTGTGTTTACCACACCTGTGATGCTGCGTTGTTTCTAGCAACCAAGACGCGCTGCGGGGATACCAATGTAATGGCCAAGGTAGTGGACCCGGAGGATGCGTGCTGCTACTGCTGAGCCAACTGGACTTTGATGCAGAGGCGCTTACTAACGGAGTAAAGAGAGCCCGGAGAATAAAACAACCGGACACACAAATCCGGGCTACTACTACTGCTCATTTATCCCTGCTCTTTGTCTTGTGAAAGTTAACCCGGAGAAGTGCGAGCGGCTTACAGCAGAGAATGATGTCGTTACACCTGACTCCCTTTGTCCGCGGGAGATACAGCACGGCCACGTTGGTGATGCTCTGTTGGCTGTTCCTCGCTGGATTTACCTTCATTGGTGAGTTCAATGTATATTATTATCATATGGCCCTGGTTCAACTTCACTGCGTTGTTCTGAAATATGAACACCTTCTGTAAAGGCCTTTATGTTCACAATCACATAGCATAAGTCATTGTGGCAATGATGGATGGTAAATCTTGCTCAGTCTGAGTAAATCTGACAAGTTCTTTCTGGCTGGGATTTTGCCAAACCAATAGCCTGTCCGTATTACGCAGTCGGTTGATATTTTCTACGAGGTACTGTTTTCCATCTATCTTCATCAATTATCGGTTCAAGGTTATAGAGGAGAGGGACTCCGTTTATAAAACGATTAATCGATCTACGATGATCGGTTCGGTTCGTTCCATCTCAATTTACCAGTAAACAACCCAAGCAGTCCCGTGACATTACCGCTACATTAGTAATGCTGCTGACACGAGGTGTGTGTGTGTGTGTGTGTGTGTGTGTGTGTGTGTGTGTGTGTGTGTGTGTGTGTGTGTGTGTGTGTGTGTGTGTGTGTGTGTGTGTGTGTGTGTGTGTGTGTGTGCGTGCGAGGGTGACTCGTGTGTAGGCTACAGGGGTCTGATTGTTTGTCTCCTGCACCTCTCCGGTAATTTCATGACCGATTGCAAAATAACGGGAAAGAACACATGCTGGCGCACGAGCCGAACTGATGTCCCGGTGCCATGAATGAAAAAGCGACACTTAGAGCAGATGTATCCGTGTCGAGATGAAAGTTCAGTACCAACACGCCACACACTGTATCCGACATCAGTGTCTTCTGAAGAAGACATATGTGATTGTATAAGTGGTTAAACAAAACAAAACGGTGAGGTGCAGACAAGAGTTTAGCCGTTTGTAAGCATAGGGGAATTTGCTGTGCTGGCTGAGTGAAGCGGAGAAGCATTTGATAGCACGTTTCGTTCACGCTCTCCTCTCCTCCCGGTCCTCCCGGTCCGCTCCCTTCATCTCCGCTCACGACCATCTCTCATCTCCTCTTTCTGTCCTGTGCCTGGTCCTGCTATATTCAGCATTATGATGACAGTTTTACCTTGCTGTTATGGGACCTCGTTGGGCTGATGACAGGGTGATTCACAGAGGAGCTGGAGCCTACTATATCCTACTGTAATCTACTATCTCATTCTATATCCTACTGTAATCTACTATCTCATTCTATATCCTACTGTAGTCTACTATAGCAGTCTATATAGTACTGTAATCTACTATAGCATTCTATATCCTACTGTAATCTACTATCTCATTCTATATCCTACTGTAGTCTACTATAGCAGTCTATATAGTACTGTAATCTACTATAGCATTCTATATCCTACTGTAATCTACTATCTCATTCTATATCCTACTGTAGTCTACTATAGCATTCTATATCCTACTGTAATCTACTATCTCATTCTATATCCTACTGTAGTCTACTATAGCAGTCTATATAGTACTGTAATCTACTATAGCATTCTATATCCTACTCTAATCTACTATCTCATTCTATATCCTACTGTAATCTACTATAGCATTCTATATCCTACTGTAATCTACTATCTCATTCTATATCCTACTGTAGTCTACTATAGCAGTCTATATAGTACTGTAATCTACTATAGCATTCTATATCCTACTGTAATCTACTATAGCATTCTATATCCTACTGTAATCTACTATCTCATTCTATATCCTACTGTAGTCTACTATAGCAGTCTATATAGTACTGTAATCTACTATAGCATTCTATATCCTACTGTAATCTACTATCTCATTCTATATCCTACTGTAATCTACTATCTCATTCTATATACTACTGTAATCTACTATCTCATTCTATAGCCTACTGTAGTCTACTATCTCATTCTATATCCTACTGTAATCTACTATCTCATTCTATATACTACTGTAGTCTACTATCTCATTCTATATACTACTGTAATCTACTATCTCATTCTATAGCCTACTGTAGTCTACTATCTCATTCTATATCCTACTGTAATCTACTATAGCATTCTATATCCTACTGTAATCTACTATCTCATTCTATATCCTACTGTAGTCTACTATAGCAGTCTATATAGTACTGTAATCTACTATAGCATTCTATATCCTACTGTAATCTACTATAGCATTCTATATCCTACTGTAATCTACTATCTCATTCTATATCCTACTGTAGTCTACTATAGCAGTCTATATAGTACTGTAATCTACTATAGCATTCTATATGCTACTATAATCTACTATCTCATTCTATATCCTACTGTAGTCTACTATAGCATTCTATATCCTACTGTAATCTACTATAGCATTCTATATCCTACTGTAATCTACTATAGCAGTCTATATAGTACTGTAGTCTACTATCTCATTCTATAGCATTTTAAATTCCACTGTATCCTTCCGTAGCCTTATTTAGTCTACTGCGGCCTTATTTAGTCTACTGTAGCATTCTTTAGTCTACTGTAGCCTTCTTTAGTCTACTGTGGCCTTCTTTAGTCTACTGTGGCCTAGTCTACTGTGGCCTTCTTTAGTCTACTGTAGCCTTCTTTAGTCTACTGTAGCCTTCTTTAGTCTACTGTAGCCTTCTTTAGTCTACTGTGGCCTTCTTTAGTCTACTGTAGCCTTCTTTAGTCTACTGTAGCCTTCTCTAGTCTACTGTGGCCTTCTTTAGTCTACTGTAGCCTTCTTTAGTCTACTGTAGCCTTCTTTAGTCTACTGTAGCCTTCTCTAGTCTACTGTGGCCTTCTTTAGTCTACTGTGGCCTTCTTTAGTCTACTGTAGCCTTCTTTAGTCTACTGTAGCCTTCTATAGTCTACTGCAGCCTTCTGTAGCCTTCTGTAATCTACTGCAGCCTTCTGTAGTCTTCTGTAATCTACTGTAGCCTTCTGTAGTCTTCTGTAATCTACTGTAGCCTTCTGTAGCCTCTTGTAGTCTACTGTAGCCTTCTATAGTCTACTGCAGCCTTCTGTAGTCTTCTGTAATCTACTGTAGCCTTCTGTAGTCTACTGTGGTCTTCTGTAATCTACTGTGGTCTTTTGTAATCTACTGTAGCCTGTAGGCTCTACTATAGTTGGCATGTAGATGTTCTTTGATGTACAAGACAATCAACACCTCAAAGGAGAAAGAGGCTGTGAAGTGTTGCAGTAGAACGGCAGACGCATGCAGTCAACGGTATGCATTATTACAATCTTATCTGGGCTACACCTTATTACCTTAAACTCTTGTTATTCATTTTCGAGGTTCTATGACTTGGCACAGAGCTTTGTAGCTCAGTTGATAGAGCACGGCGCTTTTAACAGCAGGGTCATGGGTATGATTCCTAGGACCACTGTATGCACGCATGACTGTACGTTGCTTTGGGTAAAAGCATCTTCTGAATGGTATATTCTATAGTTATTATGAATGAAGCATCTACACTACATTGTTCCTCCAGGGATTTTTTTCTCTCCATAGTCATGCATGTTTTTGTCACGGATGCTGAGCTGGAGGCTCTAGTGGAGGCTCAGGTCAGGGACAGAATGAAGACATGCTGGTTCTCCTCAGGTCCGGGACAGAAGGAAGACATACTGGTTCTCCTCAGGTCCGGGACAGAATGAAGACATACTGGTTCTCCTCAGGTCTGGGACAGAAGGGAGACATACTGGTTCTCCTCAGGTCTGGGACAGAATGAAGACATGCTGGTTCTCCTCAGGTCCGGGACAGAATGAAGACATACTGGTTCTCCTCAGGTCCGGGACAGAATGGAGACATACTGGTTCTCCTCTGGTCTGGGACAGAAGGGAGACATGCTGGTTCTCCTCAGGTCTGGGACAGAATGAAGACATACTGGTTCTCCTCTGGTCTGGGACAGAAGGGAGACATGCTGGTTCTCCTCAGGTCTGGGACAGAATGAAGACATACTGGTTCTCCTCAGGTCTGGGACAGAAGGGAGACATGCTGGTTCTCCTCTGGTCTGGGACAGAATGAAGACATGCTGGTTCTCCTCAGGTCTGGGACAGAATGAAGACATACTGGTTCTCCTCAGGTCTGGGACAGAAGGGAGACATGCTGGTTCCCCTCAGGTCCGGGACAGAAGGAAGACATACTGGTTCTCCTCTGGTCTGGGACAGAAGGGAGACATAGTGAAAGTTGTGGAAGTGCTTCTCTAGCTCCGGGACTCAGCAAATACACAAGATGTTGAATTAACCAACAGGCATTTCGCTCGCATTAATTAGTGAATAATTAGGAATAAATTAAGATTAAATAAACAGTCATGCTCCGGGGATTGTAATATTTCAAGTCTAGAGTAAATATCAATGTAGGCAGTGGCATTCACAGGACGGCTGCTTTATGAATCATAGTGTGAATGACGGGTACTGATTGTGTGTGTGTGTGTCTGTGTCTGTGTCTGTGTGTGTGTGTGTCTGTGTCTGTGTCTGTGTGTGTGTGTGTGTGTGTGTGTGTGTGTGTGTGTGTGTGTGTGTGTGTGTGTGTGTGTGTGTGTGTGTGTGTGTGTGTGTGTGTGTGTGTGTGTGTGTGTGTGTGTGTGTGTGTGTGTGTGTGTGTGTGTGTGTGTGTTTATTATATTGCAAGGTCACAGAGCCTTCAGAAAGCATTCACACTCCTTGACCTTATCCACATTCTGTTGGGTTACAGGCTGAATTGAAAATGGATTCAACTGAGATTGTTTTGTCACCGATTTACACACAATACCCTAATAATGTCCAAAGTGGAATTGTAGTTTTAGAAAAATAAACGTTATATCAAGCCTAAATAAGTTCAGGAGTAAAAATGTGATTAACAAGTCACATAATAAGTTGCATGGACTCACTCTGTGTGCAATAATAGTGTTTAACATGATCTCTGCACCCAACACATACAACTATCTGCAAGGTCCCTCAGTCCAGCAGTATAACACAGATACAACTACAAAAACCAATAGGTGCCTCACACAGAAGGGCACATATTGGTAGAAGGGTTAAAATACACATTGAATTTCAGCAAGACAATAACCTACAACACAAGGCCAAATCTACACTGGAGTTGCTTACCAAGAAGACAGTGAATGTTCCTGAGTGGCCGACTTACAGATTTGACTAAAATCTACTTAAAAATCTATGGCATCACCTGAAAATTGTTGTCTAGCAATGATGAACAACCAATTTCAGAGCTTGAAGAATTTAGAAAAGAATAATGGGCAAATGTTGCACAATCCAGTTGTGGAAATATCTTAGAGATTCACCCAGACAGACTCAGAGCTCTTGGAGATTTACCCAGAAAGACTCAGAGCTCTCAGAGATTTACCCAGAAAGACTCAGAGCTCTTAGAGATTTACCCAGAAAGACTCAGAGCTCTTAGAGATTTACCCAGAAAGACTCACAGCTCTTAGACACTTACCCAGAAAGACTCAGAGCTCTTAGAGATTTACCCAGAAAGACTCAGAGCTCTTAGAGATTTACCCAGAAAGACTCACAGCTCTTAGACACTTACCCAGAAAGACTCAGAGCTCTTAGACACTTACCCAGAAAGACTCAGAGCTCTTAGAGACTCACCCAGAAAGACTCAGAGCTCTTAGAGATTTACCCAGAAAGACTCAGAGCTCTTAGAGACTTACCCAGAAAGACTCAGAGCTCTTAGAGATTTACCCAGAAAGACTCAGAGCTCTTAGAGACTTACCCAGAAAGACTCACAGCTCTTAGAGATTCACCCAGAAAGACTCACAGCTCTTAGAGATTCACCCAGAAAGACTCAGAGCTCTTAGAGATTTACCCAGAAAGACTCAGAGCTCTTAGAGACTTACCCAGAAAGACTCAGAGCTCTTAGAGATTTACCCAGAAAGACTCAGAGCTCTTAGAGATTCACCCAGAAAGACTCAGAGCTGCAATCGCTGCCAAAGGTGATTCTACAAAGTGTTGACTCAGGGTTGTGAATATTTATGTAAATTAGATATTTCTGTATTTAATTTTCAATACATTTGCTGAAATGTCCAAAAACATGTTTTCACTCTGTCATTATGGGGCTATTGTGTGTACAGTAGATGGTTAAACAAATACATATTGAATCCATTTTAAATTCAGTTTGTATCACAACAAAATGTGGAAAAAGTCAAGAGGTGTGAATACATTCAAATCACAGCCTTGAGCCGTCTCTCTAAATCACAGCCTTGAGCCGTCTCTCTAAATCACAGCCTTGAGCCGTCTCTCTAAATCACAGCCTTGAGCCGTCTCTCTAAATCACAGCCTTGAGCCGTCTCTCTAAATCACAGCCTTGAGCCGTCTCTCTAAATCACAGCCTTGAGCCGTCTCTCTAAATCACAGCCTTGAGCCGTCTCTCTAAATCACAGCCTTGAGCCGTCTCTCTAAATCACAGCCTTGAGCCGTCTCTCTAAATCACAGCCTTGAGCCGTCTCTCTAAATCACGGCCTTGAGCTGTCTCTCTAAATCACGGCCTTGAGCCGTCTCTCTAAATCACAGCCTTGAGCCGTCTCTCTAAATCACAGCCTTGAGCCATCTCTCTAAATCACGGCCTTGAGCCGTCTCTCTAAATCACAGCCTTGAGCCTTCTCTCTAAATCACAGCCTTGAGCCGTCTCTCTAAATCACAGCCTTGAGCCTTCTCTCTAAATCACAGCCTTGAGCCGTCTCTCTAAATCACAGCCTTGAGCCGTCTCTCTAAATCACAGCCTTGAGCCTTCTCTCTAAATCACAGCCTTGAGCCGTCTCTCTAAATCACAGCCTTGAGCCGTCTCTCTAAATCACAGCCTTGAGCCGTCTCTCTAAATCACAGCCTTGAGCCGTCTCTCTAAATCACAGCCTTGAGCCGTCTCTCTAAATCACGGCCTTGAGCCGTCTCTCTAAATCACAGCCTTGAGCCGTCTCTCTAAATCACAGCCTTGAGCCGTCTCTCTAAATCACGGCCTTGAGCTGTCTCTCTAAATCACGGCCTTGAGCCGTCTCTCTAAATCACAGCCTTGAGCCGTCTCTCTAAATCACAGCCTTGAGCCATCTCTCTAAATCACAGCCTTGAGCCTTCTCTCTAAATCACAGCCTTGAGCCGTCTCTCTAAATCACGGCCTTGAGCTGTCTCTCTAAATCACGGCCTTGAGCCGTCTCTCTAAATCACAGCCTTGAGCCGTCTCTCTAAATCACAGCCTTGAGCCATCTCTCTAAATCACGGCCTTGAGCCGTCTCTCTAAATCACAGCCTTGAGCCTTCTCTCTAAATCACAGCCTTGAGCCGTCTCTCTAAATCACAGCCTTGAGCCTTCTCTCTAAATCACAGCCTTGAGCCGTCTCTCTAAATCACAGCCTTGAGCCGTCTCTCTAAATCACAGCCTTGAGCCTTCTCTCTAAATCACAGCCTTGAGCCGTCTCTCTAAATCACAGCCTTGAGCCGTCTCTCTAAATCACAGCCTTGAGCCGTCTCTCTAAATCACAGCCTTGAGCCGTCTCTCTAAATCACAGCCTTGAGCCGTCTCTCTAAATCACGGCCTTGAGCCGTCTCTCTAAATCACAGCCTTGAGCCGTCTCTCTAAATCACAGCCTTGAGCCGTCTCTCTAAATCACAGCCTTGAGCCGTCTCTCTAAATCACGGCCTTGAGCCGTCTCTCTAAATCACAGCCTTGAGCCTTCTCTCTAAATCACAGCCTTGAGCCGTCTCTCTAAATCACAGCCTTGAGCCGTCTCTCTAAATCACAGCCTTGAGCCGTCTCTCTAAATCACGGCCTTGAGCCGTCTCTCTAAATCACAGCCTTGAGCCGTCTCTCTAAACTGTGTGGCATCTATCATGGACACTCCTCCATCCTCTCTTTCTTTCATTCTTTCTTTCTTTCTTTCTTTCATTCTTTCTTTCTTTCTTTCTTTCTTTCTTTCTTTCTGTACATACAGTGTTGGTATGTTTGGAATTAACCTGTGTTGTCCCCTAACACATGCAGGCCTATACTGTAGGCTCTTTTAAGAACTTCCAAGCTGCCAGTATTGAACAGCGGTGGTGAATGGGGTGTGTTCCAGAAATGGATCGGCCGTGTAATTCCTGAGGCAATTCTTTTAACATCAGAGCTATAGGCTGGCTGGGATCATACAAAGGTGTGTGTCTTTCTGCTGGTGGCTCTATATTGACCGCCTCCTCTCCTCCTCCTCTCCTCCTCCTCTCCTCCTCCTCTCCTCCTCTACCCTCTCCTCCTCTCCTCTTCCCCTCCTCTACCCTCTTCTCCTCTCCTCCTCCCCTCCTCTACCCTCTTCTCCTCTTCTCCTCCCCTCCTCCTCTCCTCCTCTCCTCCTCTACCCTCCTCCTCTCCTCCTCCTCCCTCCTCTACCCTCTTCTCCTCTCCTCCTCCCCTCCTCTACCCTCTTCTCCTCTCCTCCTCTACCCTCCTCTCCTCTCCTCTCCTCCTCCCCTCCTCCTATACCCTCTTCTCCTCTTCTCCTCCTCTCCTCCTCTACCCTCTTCTCCTCTCCTCCTCTCCTCCTCCCCTCCTCTACCCTCTTCTCCTCTCCTCCTCCCCTCCTCTACCCTCTTCTCCTCTCCTCCTCTACCCTCCTCTCCTCTCCTCCTCCCCTCCTCCTATACCCTCTTCTCCTCTTCTCCTCCTCTCCTCCTCTACCCTCTTCTCCTCTCCTCCCTCTCCTCCTCCCCCTCCCCTCCCTCTACCCTCTTCTCCTCTCCCCTCCTCCCCTCCTCTACCCTCTTCTCCTCTCCTCCTCTTCCCTCCTCTCCTCTCCTCCTCCCCCTCCTCCTATACCCTCTTCTCCTCTCCTCCTCTACCCTCCTCTCCCTCTCCCTCCTCCCCTCCTCCTATACCCTCTTCTCCTCCTCTCCTCCTCTACCCTCTTCTCCTCTCCTCCTCTCCTCCTCCCCTCCCCTCCTCTACCCTCTTCTCCTCTCCTCCTCCCCTCCTCTACCCTCTTCTCCTCTCCTCCTCTTCCCTCCTCTCCTCTCCTCCTCCCCTCCTCCTATACCCTCTTCTCCTCTCCTCCTCTACCCTCCTCTCCTCTCCTCCTCCCCTCCTCCTATACCCTCTTCTCCTCTTCTCCTCCTCTCCTCCTCTACACTCTTCTCCTCTCCTCCTCTCCTCATCTACCCTCCTCTCCTCTCCTCCTCCCCTCCTCCTATACCCTCTTCTCCTCTTCTCCTCCTCTCCTCCTCTACCCCCTTCTCCTCTCCTCCTCTCCTCCTCTCCTCATCTACCCTCTTCTCCTCTTCTCCTCCTCTCCTCCTCTACCCTCTTCTCCTCTCCTCCTCTCCTCCTCTACCCTCTTCTCCTCTTCTCCTCCCATCCTCCTCTCCTCCTCTCTACATATCCTCCTCTCCTCCTGTCCTACTCTCCTCCTCTTCTCCTCTTCTCCTCTCCTCCTCCCCTCCTCTACCCTCTTCTCCTCTTCTCCTCCTCTCCTCCTCTCCTCCTCTCCTCCTCTCCTCTTCTCCTCCTCTCCTCCTCTACCCTCTTCTCCTCTCCTCCTCTCCTCATCTACCCTCTTCTCCTCTTCTCCTCCCATCCTCCTCTCCTCCTCTCTACATATCCTCCTCTCCTCCTCTCCTCCTCTCCTCCTCTCCTCTTCTCCTCCTCTCCTCCTCTACCCTCTTCTCCTCCCATCCTCCTCTCCTCCTCTCTACATATCCTCCTCTCCTCCTCTCCTCCTCTCCTCCTCTCCTCTTCTCCTCCTCTCCTCCTCTACCCTCTTCTCCTCTCCTCCTCTCCTCCTCTCCTCATCTACCCTCTTCTCCTCTTCTCCTCCTCTCCTCCTCTACCCTCTTCTCCTCTCCTCCTCTCCTCCTCTACCCTCTTCTCCTCTTCTCCTCCCATCCTCCTCTCCTCCTCTCTACATATCCTCCTCTCCTCCTGTCCTACTCTCCTCCTCTTCTCCTCTTCTCCTCTCCTCCTCCCCTCCTCTACCCTCTTCTCCTCTTCTCCTCCCCTCCTCCTCTCCTCACAGTCAGTTACACAGTCAGTTACACAGTCAGTAACACAGTCAGTAACACAGTCAGTAACACAGTCATTAACACAGTGTCAGTAACACAGTTAGTAACACAGTCTGTTACACAGTCAGTTACACAGTCAGTAACACAGTCATTAACACAGTGTCAGTTACACAGTCAGTTACACAGTGTCAGTAACACAGTTAGTACCACAGTCAGTAATTGGCAACGTTAACACACTAATAAACAGTCTTTGTCTTGAGGCTGAGTACCCAACGTTAACACACTAATACACAGTCTTTGTCTTGAGGCTGAGTACCCAACGTTAACACACTAATACACAGTCTTTGTCTTGAGGCTGAGTACCCAACGTTAACACACTAATACACAGTCTTTGTCTTGAGGCTGAGTACCCAATGTTAACACACTAATACACAGTCTTTGTC
>NC_088243.1:91226474-91231474 GCF_036934945.1 Oncorhynchus masou masou | reverse complement strand
GACCCTCATGCCAAATTGAGTCAAAGCCTTTTTTGAAATCAACAAAGCATGAGAAGACTTTGCCTTTGTTTTGGTTTGTTTGGTTGTCAATTAGGGTGTGCAGGGTGAATACATGGTCTATTGTACGGTAATTTGGTAAAAAGCCAATTTGACATTTGCTCAGTACATTGTTTTCGTTGAGGAAGTGTACGAGTCTGCTGTTAATGATAATGCAGAGGATTTTCCCAAGGTTACTGTTGACGCATATTCCAATGTAGTTATTGGGGTCAAATTTGTCTCCACTTTTGTGGATTGGGGTGATCAGTCCTTGGTTCCAAATATTGGGGAAGATGCCAGAGCTGAGGAGGATGTTAAAGAGTTTTTCTCTCCCTCTCTCTCCCTCTCTCTCCCTCTCTCTCCCTCTCTCTCCCTCTCTCTCCCTCTCTCTCCCTCTCTCTCGCTCCCTCTCTCTCCCTCTCTCTCCCTCTCTCTCCCTCTCTCTCCCTCTCTCTCGCTCCCTCTCTCTCCCTCTCTCTCCGTGTCTCTGTCTCTCCCTCTCTCTCCCTCTCTCTCCCTCTCTCTCCCTCTCTCTCGCTCCCTCTCTCTCCCTCTCTCTCCGTGTCTCTGTCTCTCCCTCTCTCTCCCTCTCTCTCCCTCTCTCTCCCTCTCTCTCCCTCTCTCTCGCTCCCTCTCTCTCCCTCTCTCTCCGTGTCTCTGTCTCTCCCTCTCTCTCCGTGTCTCTCCCTCTCTCTCCCTCTCTCTCCGTGTCTCTGTCTCTCCCTCTCTCTCCCTCTCTCTCCCTCTCTCTCGCTCCCTCTCTCTCCCTCTCTCTCCGTGTCTCTGTCTCTCCCTCTCTCTCCCTCTCTCCCCTCTCTCCCCTCTCTCTCGCTCCCTCTCTCCCCTCTCTCTCCGTGTCTCTGTCTCTCCCTCTCTCTCCCTCTCTCTCCCTCTCTCTCCCTCTCTCTCCCTCTCTCTCGCTCCCTCTCTCTCCCTCTCTCTCCGTGTCTCTGTCTCTCCCTCTCTCTCCGTGTCTCTCCCTCTCTCTCCCTCTCTCTCCGTGTCTCTGTCTCTCCCTCTCTCTCCGTGTCTCTCCCTCTCTCTCCGTGTCTCTCTCTCTCTCCCTCTCTCTCCGTGTCCCTCTCTCTCCCTCTCTCTCCGTGTCTCTCTCTCTCCCTCTCTCTCCCTCTCTCTCTCTCCCTCTCTCTCCGTGTCCCTCTCTCTCCCTCTCTCTCCGTGTCCCTCTCTCTCCCTCTCTCTCCGTGTCCCTCTCTCTCCCTCTCTCTCCGTGTCTCTCTCTCTCCCTCTCTCTCCGTGTCTCTCTCTCTCTCTCTCTCTCCGTGTCTCCCTCTCTCTCCCTCTCTCTCCCTCTCTCTCTCCCTCTCTCTCCGTGTCTCTCTCTCTCCCTCTCTCTCCGTGTCTCTCTCTCTCCCTCTCTCTCCGTGTCTCTCTCTCTCCCTCTCTCTCCGTGTCCCTCTCTCTCCCTCTCTCTCCGTGTCCCTCTCTCTCCCTCTCTCTCCGTGTCCCTCTCTCTCCCTCTCTCTCCGTGTCCCTCTCTCTCCCTCTCTCTCCCTCTCTCTCTCCCTCTCTCTCCGTGTCCCTCTCTCTCCCTCTCTCTCCGTGTCTCTCTCTCTCTCCCTCTCTCTCCGTGTCTCTGTCTCTCCCTCTCTCTCCGTGTCCCTCTCTCTCCCTCTCTCTCCGTGTCTCTCTCTCTCCCTCTCTCTCCGTGTCCCTCTCTCTCTCCCTCTCTCTCCGTGTCTCTCTCTCTCTCCCTCTCTCTCCGTGTCTCTGTCTCTCCCTCTCTCTCCGTGTCTCTCTCTCTCTCTCCGTGTCCCTCTCTCTCTCCCTCTCTCTCCGTGTCTCTCTCTCTCTCCCTCTCTCTCCGTGTCTCTGTCTCTCCCTCTCTCTCCGTTTCTCTCTCTCTCTCCCTCTCTCTCCGTGTCTCTGTCTCTCCCTCTCTCTCCGTGTCTCTCTCTCTCTCGCTCTCTCTCCGTGTCGCTCTCTCTCTCGCTCCCTCTCTCTCTCTCCCTCTCTCTCCATGTCTCTCTCTCTCCCTCTCTCTCCGTGTCTCTGTCTCTCCCTCTCTCTCCGTGTCCCTCTCTCTCCCTCTCTCTCCGTGTCTCTCTCTCTCCCTCTCTCTCCGTGTCCCTCTCTCTCTCCCTCTCTCTCCGTGTCTCTCTCTCTCTCCCTCTCTCTCCGTGTCTCTGTCTCTCCCTCTCTCTCCGTGTCTCTCTCTCTCTCTCCGTGTCCCTCTCTCTCTCCCTCTCTCTCCGTGTCTCTCTCTCTCTCCCTCTCTCCCGTGTCTCTGTCTCTCCCTCTCTCTCCGTTTCTCTCTCTCTCTCCCTCTCCGTGTCTCTGTCTCTCCCTCTCTCTCCGTGTCTCTCTCTCTCTCGCTCTCTCTCCGTGTCTCTCTCTCTCTCGCTCCCTCTCTCTCTCTCGCCTCTCTCTCCATGTCTCTCTCTCTCCCTCTCTCTCCGTGTCTCTGTCTCTCCCTCTCTCTCCGTGTCTCTCTCTCTCTCGCTCTCTCTCCGTGTCGCTCTCTCTCTCGCTCCCTCTCTCTCTCTCCCTCTCTCTCCATGTCTCTCTCTCTCCCTCTCTCTCCATGTCTCTCTCTCCCTCTCTCTCCGTGTCTCTCTCTCTCTCTTTCTCCTCTCTCTGTCTCTCTCTCTCTCTCTCTCTCTCTCTCTCTCTCTCTCTCTCTCTCTCTCTCTGTGTCTCTCCCCTCCTTTGCAGAGAGAGAATCTGTTCTCAGTAACTGGTGTGTGTCTATCTTTGTGTGTCCATCTGCCGAGCGTGTGTGTGTGTCCATCTGCCGAGCGTGTGTGTGTGTCCATCTGCCGAGCGTGTGTGTGTGTCCATCTGCCGAGCGTGTGTGTGTCCATCTGCCGAGCGTGTGTGTGTCCTTTTGCTGTGTGTGTATTCGTCCATTTGCCGAGCGTGTGTGTCCATCTGCCGAGTGTGTGTGAGTCCATCTGCCGATTGTGTGGTGTGTGTCCATCTGCCGAGCGTGTGTCCATCTGCCGAGTGTGTGGTGTGTGTCCATCTGCCGAGCGTGTGTGTCCATCTGCCGTGTGTGTGGTGTGTGTCCATCTGCCGAGCGTGTGTGTCCATGTGCCGTGTGTGTGGTGTGTGTCCATCTGCCGAGTGTGTGGTGTGTGTCCATCTGCCGAGTGTGTGGTGTGTGTCCATCTGCCGAGCGTGTGTATCCATCTGCCGTGTGTGTGTGTCTTCAGTTGTAGACATGTGAAGGCCTGTCGTAGCTGAAGTCCAGAAGAAACAAGTGTTTTAATATAGTGTTCTGCTCTGTAACACATGTTATATATTTTTATAATATTTCATTTAAAGAGATGGAAGAGATAAATCTACTTTGAAACAAAAGAGAAAACACATTTAACTTTTGTCAGATATAGAGATTAAATGTATTCCGTTTGGAGTTTACATCTTAATATTTCACTTAATATAATACTACTAATAGTAATATAATATCTTAATATTTCACTTAATATACTACTAACATTAGTAATATAATATCTTAATATTTCACTTAATATAATACTAATAATAGTAATATAATATCTTAATATTTCACTTAATATAATACTAATAATGACAGGGTGTGTGTGTGTGTGTGTGTGTGTGTGTGTGTGTGTGTGTGTGTGTGTGTGTGTGTGTGTGTGTGTGTGTGTGTGTGTGTGTGTGTTTAACTGTCCTTGTGGGTACCAAGGATAATAAAACAAAGTGGGGATATTTTGCTGGTTCCCTTTAGGAAAAATGCTATTTTAGGCTCAGGGGTTTAGGTTTAGGTTTAGGTTTAGGTTTCGGGTTACAATTAGGGTCAGGGTTAGGGGATACGGTTAGGTTTAGGGTTACAATTAGGGTTAGGCTCAGGGGTTAGGTTTAGGGTTACAATTAGGGTCAGGGTTAGGGGATACGGTTAGGTTTAGGGTTACAATTAGGGTCAGGGTTAGGGGATACGGTTAGGTTTAGGGTTACAATTAGGGCTAGGGTTAGGGGATACGGTTAGGTTTAATTTTAGGGTTAGTGGTAGAGGTTAGGTTTAGGTTAAGGTTAAGGTTAGGGTTAAGGTTTGGGTTAAGGTTAAGGTTAGGGTTAAGGTTAAGGTTAGGGTTAATGTTAGGGTTAAGGTTAAGGTTAGGGTTAAGGTTTGGGTTAAGGTTAAGGTTAGGGTTAAGGTTAAGGTTAGGGTATAGTTTAGGGTTCGGGTTAAGGTATAGGTTAGGGTATAGGTTAGGCTTAAGGTTAGGGTTAAGGTTAGGATTAAAGTTAAGGTTAGGGTTAGGGTTAAGGTTAGGGTATAGGTTAGGGTATAGGTTAGGGTATAGGTTAGGGTTAGGGTTAAGGTATAGGTTAGGGTATAGGTTAGGGTATAGGTTAGGGTTAGGGTTAAGGTTAGGGTTAGGGTATAGGTTAGGGTATAGGTTAGGGTATAGGTTAGGGTTAGGGTTAAGGTATAGGTTAGGGTATAGGTTAGGGTATAGGTTAGGGTTAGGGTTAAGGTTAGGGTTAGGGTTAAGTTTAGGGTTAGGGGTTATGGAAAATAGGATCCACACAGGATAGCAAAACAAAACTGTGGTGTGTGTATATATGTGCTTGCAACCTTCCGGTTACTAGTCCAACGCTCTAACCACTAGGCTACCCTGCCGCCCCTCCACTCTAACCACTAGGCTACCTGCCGCCCCTCCACTCTAACCACTAGGCTACCCTGCCGCCCCTCCACTCTAACCACTAGGCTACCCTGCCGCCCCTCCACTCTAACCACTAGGCTACCCTGCCGCCCCTCCACTCTAACCACTAGGCTACCCTGCCGTCCCTCCACTCTAACCACTAGGCTACCCTGCCGTCCCTCCACTCTAACCACTAGGCTACCCTGCCGCCCCTCCACTCTAACCACTAGGCTACCCTGCCGCCCCTCCACTCTAACCACTAGGCTACCCTGCCGCCCCTCCACTCCAACCACTAGGCTAACCTGCCGCCCCTCCACTCTAACCACTAGGCTACCTGCC
>NC_088243.1:91208974-91221474 GCF_036934945.1 Oncorhynchus masou masou | reverse complement strand
CAAAGCCACTGGCATGTCGTTAGTAAAGTTTGAAAAAAAGTGGTATAACCTTGTTTTGCTACAACTGTGATATCAAAGGTCTAAGTGATTTTTAGACATCGTCAGACTATGAATGTCATCTGTTTCGAGCAAGTTATTAATTTCATGAACCTTGTTTCTTAAGCTACATATGTTAACTTGGGCTGTTTTGAGCACTTTTCTGTGATGCTTGCTTGTTTTCATTGCTTTACTGGGAAGCTTAGCAGAAGTTGACATGCTCATGTTATTTATGTTGTTGAAGAGAGGAGAAAGTGAGCTGCATCCCAAATGGCATTGTATTGTCTATGACGTGCACTGCTTTTGACCAGGGCCCATTGGGACACAGGCGGAGACACACTGACCTTTCCTCATTATGTTTCTGTGTCCAGGCTGCGTCAGGCTGCATGAAGCCCCCAGGCTAGCAATTCAGCTGAGTCAACACACAGCTTCCCCTTCTCTCCTCGCTGAATTTAGCTCACCATCAATCACACACAGCTTCCCCGTCTCTCCTCACTGCATTTAGCTCACCATCAACCACACACAGCTTCCCCTTCTCTCCTCGCTGCATTTAACTCACCATCAACCACACACAGCTTCCCCTTCTCTCCTCGCTGCATTTAGCTCACCATCAACCACACACAGCTTCCCCTTCTCTCCTCGCTGCATTAAGCTCACCATCAACCACACACAGCTTCCCCTTCTCTCCTCGCTGCATTTAGCTCACCATCAACCACACACAGCTTCCCCTTCTCTCCTCGCTGCATTTAGCTTACCATCAACCACACACAGCTTCCCCTTCTCTCCTCGCTGCATTTAGGTCACCATCAACATAAATCAACATAGACCAACCTAGACAAACCTCAACAAACCTAGATCAACATAATCAACCTGGATCAACCTAGATCGACAAAGGCCAACCTAGATCAACCTAGATCGACAAAGATCAACCTAGACAAACCTCGACAAACCTAGATTAACCTAGATCACCCTAGATAAACCTAGATCGACAAAGAAACACCTAGACAAACCTCGACAAACCTAGATCAACCTAGATCAACCTAGATCGACAAAGATCAACCTAGGCAAACCTCGACAAACCTAGATCAACCTAGATCACCCTAGATCAACCTAGATCGACAAAGACCAACCGAGACAAACCTCGGCAAACCTAGATCAACCTAAATCAACATAATCAACCTAGATCGACAAAGACCAACCTAGACAAACCTCGACAAACCTATATCAACCTAGATCAACATAATCAACCTAGATCGACAAAGGCCAACCTAGATCGACCTAGATCAACCTAGATCGACATAGACCAACCTAGATCAACCTAGATCAACATAGACCAACCGAGATCAACATAGACCAACCTAGATCAACATAATCAACCTAGATCAACATAGTCCAACCTAGATCAAACTATATCAACATAGACCAACCTAGACCAACATAGACCAACATAATCAACCTAGACCAACCTAGACCAACATAGACCAACCTAGATCAACCTAGACCAAGCTAGACCGAGCTAGATCAACCCCACACAGCTGGTGTGTTTGTGTGCTGGTGTGTGTGTGGGCTGTATGTGCTGGTGTGTGTGGGGGGGGCTATCTGTGCTGGTGTGTGTGTGGTCTATCTGGACTGGTGTGTGTGTGTGGGGGGGCTATCTGCGTGTGTGTGTGTGTGTGTGTGTGTGTGTGTGCGTGCGTGCGTGCGTGCGTGTGTGTGTGTGTGTCCTGGAACATGTTTGTTTTATAATTCAGTATTGATATGACATTATTATTATTATTATTATTATTATTATTATTATTATTATTATTATTATTATTATTATAATTATTGTTATTATATTTATTATTATTCGAGTTATAATTATTATAGTTATGATTATTACTGATATAATTATAATAATTATTATAAATATTATTATTGTTATTATTATAATTATCATTATTATTATTATTACATTATTACCATAAATTCTGTTAACTTTTTAGTTGCTCTGTCTGCTTTTCAGGGTTTGTATAAATGAATCACCCAACTAACCAGACAAACCACCCAGTAATAACACACTGAACCATCGATCTCCAACCTATTCTACTGTGAGAGCTACTCATGCCAGACAATTAAAACATGTCGCGAGCTACTCATTTTTCTTCTAGCTTTCAAATAGGCCCATTCTTCTGTTCTCCTCTCCCTGCTGCTCTTCCCCTGGTCCTTAAGTGTACGAGAGGAAGTAGTGCTCTCTGTCAATAATGTACTTTTTTGGTGAAATGGGCTCTGAACTGAACGTTGCAGATTCACAGTGTAATGCCCAGGAAGAGAGGAGACCGAGTGCGTGTGTTCTTGTGTGTGTGCGTCACGTGGAGCGCAGGCAGGGCCCAGGTAGGGCTCACTGGAACACATTCAGCTCCTTCTCCTTCAGAATGAATCACGTCAACACAGCCAGCATGGGGACTAGCTAGATGTTCCTGTGCTTCACAGTATGCTTCAACACCCCCCTAGCAGTCCTATGGATTATAATGTATAGTGACAACGCGTTGATGTCGAGTCAAACTAACTGTTGTGTTTGTTTTTTTATGACGTTTTCCTACCTCTTTTTGTGCTTGTCTCCGACGTTTGAGTTTCAAAGCCGGTGTTTAGAGAATCACAGTAGCACCACTGAGAGCTTTTGACTAGATTTTTATTTCGTTTTTTTGTTGTTGTCTAGAAACCAGTTCTGTTCTTCAACAGAAACACTCTTCATCGAAAACATTTTTTTGTTACTTTATTTATTGTATTTATTTGACTTTGATTAGTTACATACTAATCGTTCTGAAGAGCAACTCGCCAAATGTTTTATCTGGCGCTTTGTATGATAATATGTGATTTCTAAATGTAAAAAGTATTTAATTTAGCAGTTATAACATTGCTAGTTTTTCTTCAGGTTTTCCAGCTATTTTTCATCTTCTCTTCATTCACAAGGATCCATTTTGAGATCAGAACTTTGAGTTTTCCGTTGGGGACAAAACACTTTATTTGGGGTTCAGTTGACGATGTGCAGACTTCTGATGCTTCTGACTGTATTGTCTTGGGACACATGTATATTTAACACACACACACACACACACACACACACACACACACACGCACACGCACACGCACACACACACACACACACAAACATTTATATTTAACACACACACAGGCGCACACACACACACACACACACACACACACACACACACACACACACACACACACACACACTTATATTGAACCACATGATAAAGAAGCAGGAAAGAAGTTAGATGTTAAATCTCATCATCAAAATATTGAAGCCCTGGTAGCCCATCATCTGCCTATCAGCCAGAGAGAGACTGTCAGAGAAGTGTTTTAGGTTCAGATGCCAGGTTGAGTCAGAGACTGTAAGAGTGGTTCACATGCCAGGTTGAGACAGAGACTGTCAGAGAGGTTCAGATGCCAGGTTGAGACAGAGACTGTCAGAGAGGTTCACATGCCAGGTTGAGACAGAGACTGTCAGAGAGGTTCAGATGCCAGGTTGAGACCGAGACTGTCAGAGAGGTTCAGATGCCAGGTTGAGACCGAGAGACTGTCAGAGAGGTTCAGATGCCAGGTTGAGACCGAGAGACTGTCAGAGAGGTTCAGATGCCAGGTTGAGACCGAGAGACTGTCAGAGAGGTTCAGATGCCAGGTTGAGACCGAGAGACTGTCAGAGAGGTTCAGATGCCAGGTTGAGACCGAGAGACTGTCAGAGAGGTTCAGATGCCAGGTTGAGACCGAGAGACTGTCAGAGAGGTTCAGATACCAGGTTGAGACCGAGAGACTGTCAGAGAGGTATTTTAGGTTCAGATGCCAGGTTGAGACCGAGACACTGTCAGAGAGGTTCAGATGCCAGGTTGAGACCGAGAGACTGTCAGAGAGGTTCAGATGCCAGGTTGAGACCGAGAGACTGTCAGAGAGGTTCAGATGCCAGGTTGAGACCGAGAGACTGTCAGAGAGGTTCAGATACCAGGTTGAGACCGAGAGACTGTCAGAGAGGTTCAGATGCCAGGTTGAGACAGAGAGACTGTCAGAGAGGTTCAGATGCCAGGTTGAGACCGAGAGACTGTCAGAGAGGTTCAGATGCCAGGTTGAGACCGAGAGACTGTCAGAGAGGTTCAGATGCCAGGTTGAGACCGAGAGACTGTCAGAGAGGTTCAGATGCCAGGTTGAGACCGAGAGACTGTCAGAGAGGTTCAGATGCCAGGTTGAGACCGAGAGACTGTCAGAGAGGTTCAGATGCCAGGTTGAGACCGAGAGAGCCTACTGGGGATGTCTTTGTCGTAGCTCTATTTCCAGCTCCTCTCCTGCCAGATAGAGATGATACGGTAAGAAGTTACATTAGATAACTCATTAACATTGTATCAGCTTAAGAGTGGAGCCATCATCACAGATATCAGAGCGATAGACTGATCTGGTCTCACCGCAGTGGAGCAGAGTCAACTTTTATTCAAGGTTTAATGCAGCCGTTTTTATCTCAATATCAAATAATTTCTGGGTAACAATTAAGTACTTTACTCGGATGTTATTTTCTTTTTCAATCGAAATGCTTTTTATTCTTATCAAAAAGCTAATTCTCAAGCTTAGGACTGTCTGGGAGTGGTCTGAATGGATAAGAGAGAACTGACAACTAGCTGTTATTGGCCCGAGAGGTTTGGAACTCTCTTTCTTATTGGTCTATTAATAAATGTACATCCCACCGAAACAGTCTAACCGTTCGGTTGGTCTGTGAGAACAAAATTGCAAGATTATGTTATAATGTCTCAAATGGTTGTTTTATGCAACAGAAAAGAGGGTTCTTATACCTCTGTTGTGTCTGTGTGAACTGAAAGTGGGCCTCTGGGAGATTTAACACTGACAGGAGATTTATGATGTCTTTGGGTGGGTGAGCCAAGACCACATTCCATAGCATGAGGTCATATTTCTGTACTGGGGTACCAGGGGGAGATGGTCTCTCCCCAATGAGGACAGTATCATACCAATCTTAACCTTGTGACCGATTCCATCCATATTTGTTGTTTGTCATGTAGACTGAAGGAAGATGGACATTGCTATGAAATGCTGTGGCTCAAACCAGCTTGTTGAGTTCACAAATCAAATCAAACTTTATTTGTCACGTGCGCCGAATACAACAGGTGTAGTAGACCTTACAGTGAAATGCTGAATACAACAGGTGTAGTAGACCTTACAGTGAAATGCTGAATACAACAGGTGTAGTAGACCTCACAGTGAAATGCTGAATACAACAGGTGTAGTAGACCTTACAGTGAAATGCTGAATACAACAGGTGTAGTAGACCTTACAGTGAAATGCTGAACACAACAGGTGTAGTAGACCTCACAGTGAAATGCTGAATACAACAGGTGTAGTAGACCTTACAGTGAAATGCTGAATACAACAGGTGTAGTAGACCTCACAGTGAAATGCTGAATACAACAGGTGTAGTAGACCTTACAGTGAAATGCTGAATACAACAGGCATAGTAGACCTTACAGTGAAATGCCGGATACAACAGGTGTAGTAGACCTTACAGTGAAATGCTGAATACAATAGGTGTAGTAGACCTTACAGTGAAATGCTGAATACAACAGGTGTAGTAGACCTTACAGTGAAATGCTGAATACAATAGGTGTAGTAGACCTTACAGTGAAATGCTGAATACAACAGGTGTAGTAGACCTTACAGTGAAATGTTTACTTACAGGCTCTAACCAATAGTGAAAAAAAGGTATGAGGTGAACAATCGGTAAGTAAAGAAATAAAACAACAGTAAAAAGACAGACTATATACAGTAGAGAGGCTACATAAAGTAGAGAGGCTATATACAGTAGAGAGGCTATATACAGTAGAGGCTATATACAGTAGAGAGACTATATACAGTAGAGAGGCTATATACAGTAGAGAGGCTATATACATTAGAGAGGATATATACAGTAGAGAGGCAATATACAGTAGAGAGGCTATATACAGTAGAGGTTATATACAGTAGCGAGGCTATATACAGTAGAGAGGCTATATACAGTAGAGAGGCTATACACAGTAGAGAGGCTATATACAGTAGAGAGGCTATATACAGTAGAGAGGCTATATACAGTAGAGAGGCTATAAAAGTAGCGAGGCTACATACAGACACCGGTTAGTCAGGCTGATTGAGGTAGTATGTACATGTAGATATAGTTAAAGTGACTATGCATATATGATGAACAGAGAGTAGCAGCAGCATAAAAGAGGGTTTGGGGAGGGTTGGCGTGGGGGAACACAATGCAAATAGTCCGGGTAGCCATTTGATTACCTGTTCAGGAGTCTTATGGCTTGGGGGTAAAAACTGTTGAGAAGCCTTTTTGTCCTAGACTTGGCACTCCAGTACCTCTTGTCATGCGGTAGTAGAGAGAACAGTCTATGACAGGGGTGGCTGGGGTCTTTGACACGTTTTAGGGCCTTCCTCTGACACCGCCAGATGTAGAGGTCCTGGATGGCAGGCAGCTTGGCCCCAGTGATGTACTGGGCCGTACGCACTACTTCCTGTAGGGCCCTGCGGTCAGCGGCCGAGCAATTGCCTTACCAGGCAGTGATGCAACCAGTCAGGATGCTCAATGATCACCTCCAGGGTTGGTTACCAACCAGCTCGTTGAGTTCTCAGTGATCACCTCCTGGGTTGGTTACCAACCAGCTGGTTGAGTTCTCAGTGATCACCTCCTGGGTTGGTTACCAACCAGCTGGTTGAGTTCTCAGTGATCACCTCCAGGGTTGGTTACCAACCAGCTGGTTGAGTTCTCAGTGATCACCTCCTGGGTTGGTTACCAACCAGCTGGTTGAGTTCTCAGTGATCACCTCCAGGGTTGGTTACCAACCAGCTGGTTGAGTTCTCAGTGATCACCTCCAGGGTTGGTTACCAACTAGCTGGTTGAGTTCTCAGTGATCACCTCCAGGGTTGGTTACCAACCAGCTGGTTGAGTACTCAGTGATCACCTTCAGGGTTGGTTACCAACTAGCTGGTTGAGTTCTCAGTGATCACCTCCAGGGTTGGTTACCAACTAGCTGGTTGAGTTCTCAGTGATCACCTCCAGGGTTGGTTACCAACCAGCTGGTTGAGTTCTCAGTGATCACCTCCAGGGTTGGTTACCAACTAGCTGGTTGAGTTCTCAGTGATCACCTCCAGGGTTGGTTACCAACCAGCTGGTTGAGTTCTCAGTGATCACCTCCAGGGTTGGTTACCAACTAGCTGGTTGAGTTCTCAGTGATCATCTCCAGGGTTGGTTACCAACTAGCTGGTTGAGTTCTCAGTGATCACCTCCAGGGGTGATTACTGACCAGCTCCATTACTGCAGTAATTAAATAATAACATTTGATTGTTTTGAAGAAATGTTAGAAGTCTCTTTTTGATTACAATAATTCCATCACAGGGCTTTTCAAAAAGCTCTTACACTGAAATAATTTTCACAATTTCCCAGTAATATTCCATTGTCATAGTGTTGACATGTTAATATAATCACATTTATGACTACACAGGGAATATAAGCGTTAGTTTGTTTTTATGTTGTAAATACCTCTGACTAGTGCTCTAGAGAATCCACATAGAACCCACTATAGAGGGAAGAGGATAGACAGAGAGAATATGGACAGGGAAGTGGATGTGTGGGTACAACCCAAGGACTATGTTGTTATTCAGCAATATAGATTCACTTGCCAATATTAATGTATAGGTTTGGAGTGAAAGCCATTAACCCAAGTCCCCAACATAGAGAATACCCATTAACTTCTTGAAACTCCCCATCCCGGATCCGGGTTTGTGACTAAAGCCTCAGGCTCATTAGCATAACGCAACGTTAACGATTTCTGAAAATCGCAAATAAAATGAAAATAATTCGTCTGCTCTCAAGCTTAGCCTTTTCTTAACAACACTGTCATCTCAGATTTTCAAAATATGCTTTTGAACCATAGAAATTGACTAATTTGTGTAAGAGTATGCAAAGCTAGCATAGCATTTTGAGTAGCATTTAGCACGCAACATTTTCACAAAAACCAGATAACCAAATAAATAAAATCATTTACCTTTGAAGAGCTTCTGATGTTTTCAATGAGGAGACTCTCAGTTACATACCAAATGCGCAGTTTTTCCTGAAAGCGTCTGTGTGTAGGAGAAATCGTTCCATTTTCTACATTGCGTCTGGCTACCGAAACGAACCGAAAATTCAGTCACCTACAACGTAAAACTTTTTCCGGATTAACTACATAATATCGACCGAAACATGGCAAACGTTGTTTGGAATCAATCCTCAAGGTGTTTTTTCACATATCTCTTCATTGATATGCAGTTCGTGGAAGCTTGCTTTCCTCTCTGTATCGCATGGAAAAATACTGGCAGGTGACTTTTGCGCACCAATTTCGGCGAAGGACACCGGGCGGACACCTGGTAAATGTGGTCTCTTATGGTCAATCTTCCAATGATCTGCCCACAAATACGTCACAATGCTGCAGACACCTTGGGGAAACGACAGAAAGGGTTGACTCACTCCTCTCGCATTCACAGCCATATAAGGAGACAATGGAAAACAGAGCCTCAAAAATCCTTGTCATTTCCTGGATGCCATCTCATCTTGGTTTTGCCTGAAGCTAACGTTCTAGGGCACGCACAGAGAATATCTTGGTATTTCTGGACACGTCAGAGTGTTTTCTTTCGAATGGTATCAATTATATGCATAGTCGAGCATCTTTTTGTGACAAAATATCTTGTTTAAAACGTGAACGTTTTTCATCCAAAAATGAAATAGCGCCCCCATAGATGTAAGAGGTTAACCCATGACCTCAACATAGAGAATACCCATTAACACATGACCTCAACATAGAGAATACCCATTAATCCATGACCTCAACATAGAGAATACCCATTAACACATGACCTCAACATAGAGAATACCCAGTAATCCATGACCTCAACATAGAGAATACCCATTAATCCATGACCTCAACATGGAGAATACCCATTAACCCATGACCTCAACATAGAGAATACCCATTAACCCATGACCTCAACATAGAGAATACCCAGTAATCCATGACCTCAACATAGAGAATACCCATTAATCCATGACCTCAACATAGAGAATACCCATTAACCCATGACCTCAACATAGAGAATACCCATTAACCCTGGTTACCAGACATTACCAGCTCTATATAGTCTAAAGGGAGCCCTGGTTACCAGACATTACCAGCTCTACATAGTCTAAAGGAAGCCCTGGTTACCAGAGCCTAGTGGTTAGAGTGGAGGGGTGGTAAGTAGCCTAGTGGTTAGAGTGGAGGGGTGGTAAGTAGCCTAGTGGTTAGAGTGGAGGGGTGGTAAGTAGCCTAGTGGTTAGAGTGGAGGGGTGGTAAGTAGCCTAGTGGTTAGAGTGGAGGGGTGGTAAGTAGCCTAGTGGTTAGAGTGGAGGGGTGGTAAGTAGCCTAGTGGTTAGAGTGGAGGGGTGGTAAGTAGCCTAGTGGTTAGAGTGGAGGGGTGGTAAGTAGCCTAGTGGTTAGAGTGGAGGGGTGGTAAGTAGCCTAGTGGTTAGAGTGGAGGGGTGGTAAGTAGCCTAGTGGTTAGAGTGGAGGGGTGGTAAGTAGCCTAGTGGTTAGAGTGGAGGGGTGGTAAGTAGCCTAGAAGTTAGAGCGTTGCGCTAGTAACCGAAAGGTTGCTGGAACGAATCGTCGAGCTGACAAGGTAAACATATGTAGTTTTGCCCCTGAACAAGACAGTTAACCCACTGTTCCCTGGTAGGACATCATTGTAAATAAGAATGTGTTCTTAACTGACTTGCCTAGTTAAATTTTTTTTTTTTAAACATCACCACGTCTGTCTCAGAGACCAATGACTTCTGACATCACCACGTCTGTCTCAGAGATCGATGACTTCTGACATCACCACGTCTGTCTCAGAGACCAATGACTTCTGACATCACCACGTCTGTCTCAGAGACCAATGACTTCTGACATCACCACGTCTGTCTCAGAGACCAATGACTTCTGACATCACCACGTCTGTCTCAGAGACCAATGACTACTGACATCACCACGTCTGTCTCAGAGACCAATGACTTCTGACATCACCACGTCTGTCTCAGAGACCAATGACTTCTGACATCACCACGTCTGTCTCAGAGACCAATGACTACTGACATCACCACGTCTGTCTCAGAGACCAATGACTACTGACATCACCACGTCTGTCTCAGAGACCAATGACTTCTGACATCACCACGTCTGTCTCAGAGACCAATGACTACTGACATCACCACGTCTGTCTCAGAGACCAATGACTTCTGACATCACCACGTCTGTCTCAGAGACCAATGACTTCTGACATCACCACGTCTGTCTCAGAGACCAATGACTACTGACATCACCACGTCTGTCTCAGAGACCAATGACTACTGACATCACCACGTCTGTCTCAGAGACCAATGACTTCTGACATCACCACATCTGTCTCAGAGACCAATGACTTCTGACATCACCACGTCTGTCTCAGAGACCAATGACTACTGACATCACCACGTCTGTCTCAGAGACCAATGACTTCTGACATCACCACGTCTGTCTCAGAGACCAATGACTACTGACATCACCACGTCTGTCTCAGAGACCAATGACTACTGACATCACCACGTCTGTCTCAGAGACCAATGACTTCTGACATCACCACGTCTGTCTCAGAGACCAATGACTTCTGACATCACCACGTCTGTCTCAGAGACCAATGACTACTGACATCACCACGTCTGTCTCAGAGACCAATGACTACTGACATCACCACGTCTGTCTCAGAGACCAATGACTTCTGACATCACCACGTCTGTCTCAGAGACCAATGACTTCTGACATCACCACGTCTGTCTCAGAGACCAATGACTTCTGACATCACCACGTCTGTCTCAGAGACCAATGACTTCTGACATCACCACGTCTGTCTCAGAGACCAATGACTACTGACATCACCACGTCTGTCTCAGAGACCAATGACTTCTGACATCACCACGTCTGTCTCAGAGACCAATGACTACTGACATCACCACGTCTGTCTCAGAGACCAATGACTTCTGACATCACCACGTCTGTCTCAGAGACCAATGACTTCTGACATCACCACGTCTGTCTCAGAGACCAATGACTACTGACATCACCACGTCTGTCTCAGAGACCAATGACTACTGACATCACCACGTCTGTCTCAGAGACCAATGACTTCTGACATCACCACATCTGTCTCAGAGACCAATGACTTCTGACATCACCACGTCTGTCTCAGAGACCAATGACTACTGACATCACCACGTCTGTCTCAGAGACCAATGACTACTGACATCACCACGTCTGTCTCAGAGACCAATGACTACTGACATCTCCACGTCTGTCTCAGAGACCAATGACTTCTGACATCACCACGTCTGTCTCAGAGACCAATGACTACTGACATCACCACGTCTGTCTCAGAGACCAATGACTACTGACATCACCACGTCTGTCTCAGAGACCAATGACTACTGACATCACCACGTCTGTCTCAGAGACCAATGACTACTGACATCACCACGTCTGTCTCAGAGACCAATGACTTCTGACATCACCACGTCTGTCTCAGAGATCGATGACTACTGACATCACCACGTCTGTCTCAGAGACCAATGACTACTGACATCACCACGTCTGTCTCAGAGACCAATGACTTCTGACATCACCACGTCTGTCTCAGAGACCAATGACTTCTGACATCACCACGTCTGTCTCAGAGACCAATGACTTCTGACATCACCACGTCTGTCTCAGAGACCAATGACTACTGACATCACCACGGCTGTGGTGTCAGAAACACTGAAAGAGAGTTTCAACGTTGTTTAGTTATTCAGTCTTTTTTTTGTACGTTTCATCCTTGGAGTGTTTATTTGACTGGATGACCTTTTCCCTTGATGTTTTATGTTCATATTTCAGAGATTTTCCCCTCGATGGAGAGACTTGAGTGACCCTGTGAATCATCTATCTTTTCCTCTTCCACATGAATCTGTATTCCTAACATAGTGCACTGGTCAAAGGTAGTGAACTATATAGGGGTATTGGATACCATATGAGAGGCAGACTGATGCAAATAAAACCAGGTGACCTGATACCTCCTCCCCCCCCCCACAAGATCCCATGATTCTCGCTGAGAGAGGAGTGTCAATCAATGTGTTCTGTCGGGCTACCAGAATATCTCGGGAGGTTAATCGTCACATCAGACCCCTTCCTTCCTCTTCCTTCCTCTTCCAGAACATTCTGGTCATCATTCCAGAACATTCTGCTCATCATTCCAGAACATTCTGGTCATCATTCCAGAACATTCTGGTCATCATTCCAGAACATTCTGCTCATCATTCCAGAACATTCTGCTCATCATTCCAGAACATTCTGCTCATCATTCCAGAA
>NC_088243.1:91176474-91203974 GCF_036934945.1 Oncorhynchus masou masou | reverse complement strand
TGTTGACCTCCCAACAAGGTCTCCTGTATGCCATAAGACTGTATAAGCCAGCTGAGCTAAAGCCTGGGCATTTGCAAGTCTTCAGGTACTCATGCAATGCATTTCCATGGTTACAATTCATTGAATGGTGGAACACTGAATGTGGCGGAGAGTTTTACAACGTTGCATTTTCGGATACTGAAGCGTTATACTTGCTTTTCTTCTGTCTCCCCTCCTCTCTCCTTCCCTCCCCTCCGTCTCTCCTCCTCTCTCCTCCTTCCTTCCCTCCCCTCCTCTCTCCTTCTCTCCCCTCCGTCTATCCTCCTCTCCCCTCCTTCCTTCCTTCCCTCTCTCCCTCTCTCCTTCCATCCCCTCCTCTCTCCTTCTCTCCCCTCCATCTCTCCTCCTCTCCCCTCCTTCCTTCCTTCCCTCACCTCCTCTCTCCCTCTCTCCTTCCCTCCCCTCCGTCTATCCTCCTCTCCCCTCCTTCCTTCCTTCCTTCCCTCTCTCCCTCTCTCCTTCCCTCCCCTCCGTCTATCCTCCTCTCCCCTCCTTCCTTCCTTCCCTCACCTCCTCTCTCCCTCTCTCCTTCTCTCCCCTCCGTCTATCCTCCTCTCCCCTCCTTCCTTCCTTCCCTCACCTCCTCTCTCCCTCTCTCCTTCTCTCCCCTCCATCTCTCCTCCTCTCCCCTCCTTCCTTCCTTCCTTCCTTCCCTCACCTCCTCTCCCCTCCTTCCTTCCTTCCTTCCTTCCTTCCTTCTCTCCCTCTCTCCTTCCATCCCCTCCTCTCTCAATCCCTCCCCTCCGTCTCTCCTCCTCTCCCCTCCTTCCTTCCCTCCCCTCCTCTCTCCTTCCCTCCCCTCTGTCTCACCTCCTCACCCCTCCTTCCTTCCCTCACCTCCTCTCTCCACCCCTCTCCTCCGTCTCGCCTCCTCCTCCCCCGTCCTTCCTTCCCTCCTCTCTCCTTCCCTCCCCTCCCTCTCTCCTCCTCTCCGCTCCTTCCTTCCCTAAACTCCTCTCTCCTTTCCCCTCCGTCTCTCCTTCTCTCCCGGCACATGATGCCCAACAACTGTACCAAGTCATTAGAAACGCCGGAAGGGGATTTGTTAAATCAAACCAATTCAATGTTTATTCGTCACATGCTTCCTAAATAACAGTGAAATGCTTCCTTACGGGCCTTACGGACAGTATAGAGAGACAGAAAATAGAGAAATAATGGAAAAATGCTGTGTGTGAGTTATCATCCTCTCACAGGCCTTGTAGTTCCTCTGTCTTATCATTTCACCAGCACTCCTCGCCCCCCTTACTCCTCCCACATGTTTTCAGCTCAACTCAAATTTGACGACAATAGAACCCCCCAAAAAAACACAAAACTGCTGCTTCTAGCAGAAAGAAAAGAGAGTGCTTCTCCTCCTTCACTCCACTCCTTCCACCCCTCCTTCCCTCCTCTCCTTCCCTCCTCTCCTTCCCTTCCATCCTCTCCTTCCCTCCTCTCCTTCCCCTCCTCTCCTTCCCTCCTCTCCTTCCCTCCTCTCCTTCCCTCCTCTCCTTCCCTCCTCTCCTTCCACCCCTCCTTCCCTCCTCTCCTTCCACCCCTCCCTCCCTTCCTTCCTTCCTTCCTTCCTTCCTTCCTTCCTTCCTTCCTTCCTTCCTTCCTTCCTTCCTTCCTTCCATCCTTCCCCCCTCCCTCCCTCCCTCCCTCCCTCCCTCCCTCCCTCCCTCCCTCCCTCCCTCCCTCCCTCCCTCCCTCCCTCCCTCCCTCCCTCCCTCCCTCCCTCCCTCCCTCCCTCCCCCTCCCTCCCTCCCTCCCTCCCTCCCTCCCTCTCCCTGTTCCTAATTTCCTCTGTATTGCTGCAGTGTGTTTGACAAGTGAGCCAGGCGTGTGGCTTTAAGACACAGAGAGAGGCAGGACTCAGACGGTCTCCATTCCTCCCCAACCTGACCCTTGTCACACAATTAGCCGCCTGCCTTTCAGATAGCTAGAACAAAGGTGAACTCTGAGAGGCCAGGCTGTATCCTGACATCCTCCCAAATGACACACTATAAAGTGTTTAGTCACTATATAGTGCACTAGCCCTATGTGCCTTGGTCCAAAGTAGTGCACTATAATACATCTGGCACAGTACTATAGGGAATAGAGTTTGCATTTGGGACATAGCCTCAGTCCATAAGGGGGTGGAGGTTGGTTGGGTGGCACGCCTCTCATGCCTCGAACGCAGCTCTCTTCACCTGTGGCATCGGTAGCTGTCACTAAAGCAGCTCTGTCTTCCTGTGATCTCTAATGGCAGACCCAGATTGGACCAACGGGAGCAACATCTGCTGCTGTTTAACGAGGAAGGACAGAGAGATGTGGAGAATATAGACCATCACTCTAAGAGAAAAGGGCAGAGAGATGAGGAGAATATAGACCATCACTCTAAGAGCAAAGGGCAGAGAGATGAGGAGAATATAGACCATCACTCTAAGAGCAAAGGGCAGAGAGATGATGAGAATATAGACCATCACTCTAAGAGCAAAGGACAGAGAGATGAGGAGAATATAGACCATCACTCTAAGAGCGAAGGACAGAGAGATGAGGAGAATATAGACCATCACTCTAAGAGCAAAGGACAGAGAGATGAGGAGAATATAGACCATCACTCTAAGAGCAAAGGACAGAGAGATGAGGAGAATATAGACCATCACTCTAAGAGCAAAGGAAAGAGAGATGGGGAGAATATAGACCATCACTCTAAGAGCAAAGGACAGAGAGATGAGGAGAATATAGACCATCACTCTAAGAGCAAAGGGCAGAGAGATGAGGAGAATATAGACCATCACTCTAAGAGCAAAGGACAGAGAGATGAGGAGAATATAGACCATCACTCTAAGAGCAAAGGGCAGAGAGATGAGGAGAATATAGACCATCACTCTAAGAGCAAAGAACAGAGAGATGAGGAGAATATAGACCATCACTCTAAGAGCAAAGGGCAGAGAGATGAGGAGAATATAGACCATCACTCTAAGAGCAAAGAACAGAGAGATGAGGAGAATATAGACCATCACTCTAAGAGCAAAGGGCAGAGAGATGAGGAGAATATAGACCATCACTCTAAGAGCAAAGGACAGAGAGATGAGGAGAATATAGACCATCACTCTAACAGCAAAGGACAGAGAGATGAGGAGAATATAGACCATCACTCTAAGAGCAAAGGACAGAGAGATGAGGAGAATATAGACCATCACTCTAAGAGCAAAGGGCAGAGAGATGATGAGAATATAGACCATCACTCTAAGAGCAAAGGACAGAGAGATGAGGAGAATATAGACCATCACTCTAAGAGCAAAGGACAGAGAGATGAGGAGAATATAGACCATCACTCTAAGAGCAAAGGACAGAGAGATGAGGAGAATATAGACCATCACTCTAAGAGCAAAGGACAGAGAGATGAGGAGAATATGGACCATCACTCTAAGAGCAAAGGGCAGAGAGATGAGGAGAATATAGACCATCACTCTAAGAGAAAAGGGCAGAGAGATGAGGAGAATATAGACCATCACTCTAAGAGCAAAGAACAGAGAGATGAGGAGAATATAGACCATCACTCTAAGAGCAAAGGGCAGAGAGATGAGGAGAATATAGACCATCACTCTAAGAGCAAAGGGCAGAGAGATGAGGAGAATATAGACCATCACTCTAAGAGCAAAGGACAGAGAGATGAGGAGAATATAGACCATCACTCTAAGAGCAAAGGGCAGAGAGATGAGGAGAATATAGACCATCACTCTAAGAGCAAAGGACAGAGAGATGAGGAGAATATAGACCATCACTCTAAGAGCAAAGGACAGAGAGATGAGGAGAATATAGACCATCACTCTAAGAGCAAAGGACAGAGAGATGAGGAGAATATAGACCATCACTCTAAGAGCAAAGGACAGAGAGATGAGGAGAATATAGACCATCACTCTAAGAGCAAAGGACAGAGAGATGAGGAGAATATAGACCATCACTCTAAGAGCAAAGGACAGAGAGATGAGGAGAATATAGACCATCACTCTAAGAGCAAAGGACAGAGAGATGAGGAGAATATAGACCATCACTCTAAGAGCAAAGGGAAGAAAGATGAGGAGAATATAGACCATCACTCTAAGAGCAAAGGGCAGAGAGATGAGGAGAATATAGACCATCACTCTAAGAGCAAAGGACAGAGAGATGAGGAGAATATAGACCATCACTCTAAGAGCAAAGGGCAGAGAGATGATGAGAATATAGACCATCACTCTAAGAGCAAAGGACAGAGAGATGAGGAGAATATAGACCATCACTCTAAGAGCAAAGGACAGAGAGATGAGGAGAATATAGACCATCACTCTAAGAGCAAAGGGCAGAGAGATGAGGAGAATATAGACCATCACTCTAAGAGCAAAGGGCAGAGAGATGAGGAGACTATAGACCATCACTCTAAGAGAAAAGAACAGAGGTGTTACCATGGTCTCAGACCTATAGAAGTACTGTATCAGATAGAGGTACACGCCCACTAAACACCACTTAGCACCTTGAGTGATGGAGTAGCCACTTTTAACCACTAAATGAGTGATGGAGTAGACACTATTAACCACTAAATGAGTGATGGAGTAGCCTCTTTTAACCACTAAATGAGTGATGGAGTAGTCTCTATTAACCACTAAATGAGTGATGGAGCAGTCTCTATTAACCACTAAATGAGTGATGGAGTAGTCTCTATTAACCACTAAATGAGTGATGGAGCAGTCTCTATTAACCACTAAATTAGTGATGGAGTAACCTCTATTAACCACTAAATTAGTGATGGAGTAGCCTCTTTTAACCACTAAATGAGTGATGGAGTAGCCTCTATTAACCACTAAATGAGTGATGGAGTAGCCTCTATTAACCACTAAATGAGTGATGGAGCATCCTCTATTAACCACTAAATGAGTGATGGAGTAGCCTCTATTAACCACTAAATTAGTGATGGAGTAGCTTCTTTTAACCACTAAATGAGTGATGGAGTAGCCTCTATTAACCACTAAATGAGTGATGGAGCATCCTCTATTAACCACTAAATGAGTGATGGAGTAGCCTCTATTAACCACTAAATGAGTGATGGAGTAGCCTCTATTAACCATTAAATGAGTGATGGAGTATACTATTAACCACTAAATGAGTGATGGAGTAGCCTCTTTTAACCACTAAATGAGTGATGGAGTAGCCACTATTAACCACTAAATGAGTGATGGAGTAGCCTCTATTAACCACTAAATGAGTGATGGAGTAGCCTCTTTTAACTCCTAAATGAGTGATGGAGTAGCCTCTATTGACCACTAAATGAGTGATGGAGTAGCCTCTTTTAACCACTAAATGAGTGATGGAGTAGCCTCTATTAACCAGTAAATGAGTGATGGAGTAGTCTCTATTAACCACTAAATGAGTGATGGAGTAGCCTCTATTAACCACTAAATGAGCGATGGAGTAGTCTCTATTAACCCCTAAATGAGTGATGGAGCAGTCTCTATTAACCACTAAATTAGTGATGGAGTAGCCTCTATTAACCACTAACTGAGTGATGGAGTAGCCTCTATTAACCACTAAATGAGTGATGGAGTAGCCTCTATTAACCACTAAATGAGTGATGGAGTAGCCTCTATTAACCACTAAATGAGTGATGGAGTAGCCTCTGTTAACCAGCAAATGAGTGATGGAGTAGCCTCTATTGACCACTAAATGAGTGATGGAGAAGCCTCTATTAACCCCTAAATGAGTGATGGAGTAGCCACTATTAACCACTAAATGAGTGATGGAGTAGCCTCTTTTAACCACTAAATGAGTGATGGAGCATCCTCTATTAACCACTAAATGAGTGATGGAGTAGCCTCTATTAACCACTAAATGAGTGATGGAGTAGCCTCTTTTAACCACTAAATGAGTGATGGAGTAGCCTCTATTAACCACTAAATGAGTGATGGAGTAGCCTCTATTAACCACTAAATGAGTGATGGAGTAGCCTCTATTAACCACTAAATGAGTGATGGAGTAGCCTCTATTGACCACTAAATGAGTGATGGAGTAGCCTCTATTGACCACTAAATGAGTGATGGAGCATCCTCTATTAACCACAAAATGAGTGATGGAGTAGCCTCTATTAACCACTAAATGAGTGATGGAGTAGCCTCTTTTAACCACTAAATGAGTGATGGAGCATCCTCTATTAACCACTAAATGAGTGATGGAGTAGCCTCTATTAACCACTAAATGAGTGATGGAGTAGCCTCTTTTAACCACTAAATGAGTGATGGAGCATCCTCTATTAACCACGAAATGAGTGATGGAGCATCCTCTATTAACCACTAAATGAGTGATGGAGTAGCCTCTATTAACCACTAAATGAGTGATGGAGTAGCCTCTTTTAACCACTAAATGTGTGATGGAGTAGCCTCTATTGTCCACTAAATGAGTGATGGAGTAGCCTCTATTAACCACTAAATGAGTGATGGAGTAGCCTCTATTAACCACTAAATGAGTGATGGAGCATCCTCTATTAACCACTAAATGAGTGATGGAGGAGCCTCTATTAACCATTAAATGAGTGATGGAGTAGCCTCTTTTGACCACTAAATGAGTGATGGAGTAGTCTCTATTAACCACTAAATGAGTGATGGAGTAGCCTCTATTAACCACTAAATGAGTGATGGAGTAGTCTCTATTAACCCCTAAATGAGTGATGGAGCAGTCTCTATTAACCACTAAATTAGTGATGGAGTAGCCTCTATTAACCACTAAATTAGTGATGGAGTAGCCTCTATTAACCACTAAATGAGTGATGGAGTAGCCTCTATTGACCACTAAATGAGTGATGGAGTAGCCTCTATTGACCACTAAATGAGTGATGGAGCATCCTCTATTAACCACTAAATGAGTGATGGAGTAGCCTCTATTAACCACTAAATGAGTGATGGAGTAGCCTCTTTTCACCACTAAATGAGTGATGGAGTAGCCTCTTTAACCACTAAATGAGTGATGGAGCATCCTCTATTAACCACTAAATGAGTGATGGAGCATCCTCTATTAACCACTAAATGAGTGATGGAGTAGCCTCTATTAACCACTAAATGAGTGATGGAGTAGCCTCTTTTAACCACTAAATGTGTGATGGAGTATCCTCTATTGACCACTAAATGAGTGATGGAGTAGCCTCTATTAACCACTAAATGAGTGATGGAGTAGCCTCTATTAACCACTAAATGAGTGATGGAGTAGCCTCTTTTAACCACTAAATGAGTGATGGAGCATCCTCTATTAACCACTAAATGAGTGATGGAGTAGCCTCTATTAACCATTAAATTAGTGATGGAGTAGCCTCTATTGACCACTAAATGAGTGATTGAGTAGCCTCTATTAACCACTAAATGAGTGATGGAGTAGCCTCTATTAACCACTAAATGAGTGATGGAGTAGCCTCTATTAACCACTAAATGAGTGATGGAGTAGCCTATATTAACCACTAAATGAGTGATGGAGTAGCCTCTATTAACCACTAAATGAGTGATGGAGTAGCCTCTATTAACCACTAAATGAGTGATGGAGTAGCCTCTATTAACCACTAAATGAGTGATGGAGTAGCCTCTATTAACCACTAAATGAGTGATGGTGCAGCCTCTGTTAACCACTAAATGAGTGATGGAGGTGAAAACATTGGCAGTGAAAGACATGGAGAAGGAGCAGCTTCTCCAAGAAATCATTGTTAAAAAGGGTTAAACGGTTTCAGTCATTTGGAAGTGGGTTTGGCTTTTTGAAGTCCGACAAAGAGCAGAACAATGTTTGGCGCAAATTGTGCCGTAGACATGAGACTACGAAGTCTGGTAATACAACAAACCTGTTTCAACATCTGAAGCAAAAATCACTCTTTGGACCATACAGGAAGTTTGAGTTATCGCCATGGTATTGATCAGCGCCTCTTTAAAGCACCAGCCAAATCTAGGGATGTTCGCCCGAAGCAGTCAACACTGACAGCTTTTATACCCTACAAGCAAACATCAAAAAGACCAAGACATCACAAATGCTATTATGCATAGCATTGCTAAGGACATGCTACCGATTAGCACAGTCGAAAAGGAAGGTTTCAAGAGGCTTATCAATCTAATTGAGCACAGGTATGGTGCTCCACGCAAACATGGAACAATTTTCCTTCAAGTATAAGTTTGTGTAGCTCACATAATAAATAAAAACATGTTTGTTCAGGCGTTCTTGAGTTTGAAGCAGAAATGCACCTTATAAACATTATTTGATTAATATTGTGATAATTATCGTTATCGAATTAAAAAAAGATATAGAGATTGTGATCTTTTATTTGCCATATCTCCAGGGCCTAACTCTTTCAAATCAGCAATGCATTGGCTTAATGATAAAGATGACAGGATGTACACACACACACACACACACACACACACACACACACACACACACACACACACACACACACACACACACACACACACACACACACACACACACACACACACACACACACACACACAGAGGGACACGCACTCACAAACACACACAGCGGGACACACACTCACACACACACACATAAATACAGCGGGACACACAGACACACACACACACACACACATAGAGGGACACGGACACACAAACACACACACAGTGGGACACACACACACGCACGCACACAGCGGGACACACACACAGAGATCTGCTTCAAGATCAATATTTTCATGTGCTACTATTTTAATGGCCTGTCAAGGCTAAACCAGGTTAAACCAGGATAAACCAGGATAAACCAGGATAAACCACGCAAAACCAGGCTAAACCAGCGTAAACCAGGCTAAACCAGGATAAACCAGGCTAAACCAGGATAAACCAGGATAAACCAGGCTAAACCAGGATAAACCAGGCTAAACCAGGATAATCCAGGCTAAACCAGGATAAACCAGGCTAAACCAGGCAAAACCAGGCTAAACCAGGATAAACCAGGATAAACCAGGCTAAACCACGCAAAACCAGGCTAAACCAGGATAAACCAGGGTAAACCAGGATAAACCAGGCTAAACCAGGATAAACCAGGATAAACCAGGATAAACCAGGCTAAACCAGGATAAACCAGATGATTTACTGTTTCAAACCAAAAGGTGAGTTGATGTTTTTACAGTCAAACCCATCTATAGCAGCATGACAGTCAAACCCAGCTATAGCAGCATGACAGTCAACCCCAGCTATAGCAGAATGACAGGCAACCCCAGCTTTAACAGAATGACAGTCAAACCCAGCTATAGCAGAATGACAGTCAAACCCAGCTTTAACAGAATGACAGTCAAACCCAGCTATAGCAGAATGACAGTCAAACCCAGCTTTAACAGAATGACAGTCAAACCCAGCTATAGCAGAATGACAGTCAAACTCATCTATAGCAGAATGACAGTCAAACCCAGCTATAGCAGAATGACAGTCAAACCCATCTATAGCAGAATGACAGTCAACCCCAGCTATAGCAGAATGACAGTCAACTCCAGCTTTAGCAGAATGACAGTCAAACCCAGCTATAGCAGAATGACAGTCAAACCCAGCTATAGCAGAATGACAGTCAACCCCAGCTATAGCAGAATGACAGTCAAACCCATCTATAGCAGAATGACAGTCAAACCCAGCTATAGCAGAATGACAGTCAACCCCAGCTATAGCAGAATGACAGTCATACCCAGCTATAGCAGAATGACAGTCAAACTCATCTATAGCAGAATGACAGTCAAACCCAGCTATAGCAGAATGACAGTCAAACCCATCTATAGCAGAATGACAGTCAACCCCAGCTATAGCAGAATGACAGTCAAACCCATCTATAGCAGAATGACAGTCAAACCCAGCTATAACAGAATGACAGTCAACCCCAGAGAACGTGATTTAACTTCCTTCAGGCGATGCCAGTGACATTCATCCATCAGCGGCAGTTGTTTCTTCTGCTGATCTCCTGCTCATTATGAATTAACTCTCATTAGGAACAAATTCATATCGTGGGTCCCAAATGGTACCCTACAGTGCAGTGCTTTTGACCAGGGCCTTTTTTGGGAATCGGGTGCATTTGGGAAACGGTCATGCTGGCTAGTTTAGGATTACTTGATATCTATTTCATCTCTGTTCCTGCCAACACTGACGTGTCTTCATCTCACAGTCCTGCTCTGCTCTGTTCTGTTGTGTTGTATTCAGTACTCTGTTCTGTTGTGTTTTATTCAGTACTCTGTTCTGTTGTGTTTGTATTCAGTACTCTGTTCTGTTGTGTTTGTATTCAGTACTCTATTCTATTCCTCTCTGACCTTACACAAAGTTACACAAAGCAAGATTCTATCCTGTATTATAAACTGTGGTTCCAGCCCTGAATGCTGATTGGCTGACAGCAATGGTATATCAGACAGTATACCACGGGTATGACAAAATGTTTTGTTTTACTGTTCTAGTTACGTTGGTAACCAGTTTATAATAGCATTATGGCTCCTTGGGGGTTTGTGGTATATGTCCAATATACCACGGCTATGTACTGTGTCCAGGCACTCTGTGTTCCGTCGTGCCTAAGAACATCCTTTGTATCTAGAAAATGTGACTTAAACCAAAAATGTATATGTCTGGTATGCATACAACATGTGTATGTCTGGTATACATACAACATGTATATGTCTGGTATACATACAACATGTGTATGTCTGAGAGAGGTACTGGACCATCTGACACAACACGTTTAATGCATTAAGATTTACATCCAGTCATGTCACACGGTTGTGCAAAACACACAGTTGTCCTATTTGCTGCAGTGGGCTCTAAATCACTGTACCATCTCGATTCCAGTTGTCCTATTTCCTGCAGTGGGCTCTAAATCACTGTACCATCTCGATTCCAGTTGTCCGATTTGCTGCAGTGGGCTCTAAATCACTGTACCATCTCGATTCCAGTTGTCCTATTTGCTGCAGTGGGCTCTAAATCACTGTACCATCTCGATTCCAGTTGTCCTATTTGCTGCAGTGGGCTCTAAATCACTGTACCATCTCGATTCCAGTTGTCCTATTTGCTGCAGTGGGCTCTAAATCACTGTACCATCTCGATTCCAGTTGTCCTATTTGCTGCAGTGGGCTCTAAATCACTGTACCATCTCGATTCCAGTTGTCCTATTTGCTGCAGTGGGCTCTAAATCACTGTACCATCTCGATTCCAGTTGTCCTATTTGCTGCAGTGGGCTCTAAATCACTGTACCATCTCGATTCCAGTTGTCCTATTTGCTGCAGTGGGCTCTAAATCACTGTACCATCTCGATTCCAGTTGTCCTATTTGCTGCAGTGGGCTCTAAATCACTGTACCATCTCGATTCCAGTTGTCCTATTTGCTGCAGTGGGCTCTAAATCACTGTACCATCTCGATTCCAGTTGTCCTATTTGCTGCAGTGGGCTCTAAATCACTGTACCATCTCTATTCCAGTTGTCCTATTTGCTGCAGTGGGCTCTAAATCACTGTACCATCTCGATTCCAGTTGTCCTATTTGCTGCAGTGGGCTCTAAATCACTGTACCATCTCGATTCCAGTTGTCCTATTTGCTGCAGTGGGCTCTAAATCACTGTACCATCTCGATTCCAGTTGTCCTATTTGCTGCAGTGGGCTCTAAATCACTGTACCATCTCGATTCCAGTTGTCCTATTTGCTGCAGTGGGCTCTAAATCACTGTACCATCTCGATTCCAGTTGTCCGATTTGCTGCAGTGGGCTCTAAATCACTGTACCATCTCGATTCCAGTTGTCCTATTTGCTGCAGTGGGCTCTAAATCACTGTACCATCTCGATTCCAGTTGTCCTATTTGCTGCAGTGGGCTCTAAATCACTGTACCATCTCGATTCCAGTTGTCCTATTTGCTGCAGTGCTTAACAACAATGGATGCTCACTAGATACGTTTATAAATCAAACTACCTAATTATGAATCAAGTTGCGAACGAAAAGAGAGGTACTGGACCATCTGACACAACACGTTTAATGCATTAAGATTTACATCCAGTCATGTGACACGGTTGTGCAAAACACTGGGCTCTAAATCACAGTACCATCTCGATTCCAGTTGTCCTATTTGCTGCAGTGGGCTCTAAATCACTGTACCATCTCGATTCCAGTTGTCCTATTTGCTGCAGTGCTTAACAATAACAACAATGGATGCTCACTAGATACGTTTATAAATCAAACTACCTAATTATGAATCAAGTTGCGAACGAAAATGTAATCAAAATAAAAAATGCAGAGCTGTGTTGTTTTACCTCAGTGGTCCTCTGTCCTTGTACGGGCAAAATAACCAATGATATTTCTGTGCTTTCACTCTCAATGGATGTGACACCCCCGAGCTAATTGGATTTAAAGACAAGCTCGTTTGCCAGAGTTGTTTCATTACTGTTCTAGCTCGTTAGTGTAGCTGGCTATACAAGGCTTCACACACACAGACACACACACACAGACACACACACACACACACACACACACACACACACACACACACATACACACACACACACACACACACACACACACACACACACACACACACACACACACACACACACACACACACACACACACACACACACACACACACACACAAACACACACATACACACACATACACATACACGCACACACATACACACACACACACACACACACACACACACACACACACACACACACACACACACACACACACACACACACACACACACACACACACACACACACACACACACACACACACACATAGACTGGGACCACTGATTGATAGTAATAGGCTGTTAAACCCATCCTGGAACGGGGGTCCTAAACATTCATGTGTATCTGTATTGACTAGCTGCAGATAGGGCAGTATGACTGCTGACTAGCTGCAGATAGGGCAGTATGACTACTGACTAGCTGCAGATAGGGCAGTATGACTGCTGACTAGCTGCAGATAGGGCAGTATGACTGCTGACTAGCTGCAGATAGGGCAGTATGACTGCTGACTAGCTGCAGATAGGGCAGTATGACTGCTGACTAGCTGCAGATAGGGCAGTATGACTGCCTACTAGTTGCAGATAGGGCAGTATGACTGCTGACTAGCTGCAGATAGGGCAGTATGACTGCCTACTAGTTGCAGATAGGGCAGTATACCTGCTGACTGGTTACAGATAGGGCAGTATGCCTGCTGACTGGTTGCAGATAGGGCAGTATGACTGCTGACTGGTTACAGATAGGGCAGTATGACTGCTGACTAGCTGCAGATAGGGCAGTATGACTGCCTACTAGTTGCAGATAGGGCAGTATGACTGCTGACTAGCTGCAGATAGGGCAGTATGACTGCCTACTAGTTGCAGATAGGGCAGTATGACTGCTGACTAGCTGCAGATAGGGCAGTATGACTGCCTACTAGTTGCAGATAGGGCAGTATGACTGCTGACTGGTTACAGATAGGGCAGTATGCCTGCTGACTGGTTGCAGATAGGGCAGTATGACTGCTGACTGGTTACAGATAGGGCAGTATGACTGCTGACTAGCTGCAGATAGGGCAGTATGACTGCCTACTAGTTGCAGATAGGGCAGTATGACTGCTGACTGGTTACAGATAGGGCAGTATGACTGCTGACTGGTTACAGATAGGGCAGTATGACTGCTGACTAGCTGCAGATAGGGCAGTATGACTGCTGACTAGCTGCAGATAGGGCAGTATGACTGCTGACTGGTTACAGGTAGGGAAGTATGACTGCTGACTAGCTGCAGATAGGGCAGTATGACTGCCTACTAGTTGCAGATAGGGCAGTATGACTGCTGACTAGCTGCAGATAGGGCAGTATGACTGCTGACTAGCTGCAGATAGGGCAGTATGACTGCTGACTAGCTGCAGATAGGGCAGTATGACTGCCTACTAGTTGCAGATAGGGCAGTATGACTGCTGACTAGCTGCAGATAGGGCAGTATGACTGCCTACTAGTTGCAGATAGGGCAGTATGACTGCTGACTGGTTACAGATAGGGCAGTATGCCTGCTGACTGGTTGCAGATAGGGCAGTATGACTGCTGACTGGTTACAGATAGGGCAGTATGACTGCTGACTAGCTGCAGATAGGGCAGTATGACTGCCTACTAGTTGCAGATAGGGCAGTATGACTGCTGACTAGCTGCAGATAGGGCAGTATGACTGCCTACTAGTTGCAGATAGGGCAGTATGACTGCTGACTAGCTGCAGATAGGGCAGTATGACTGCCTACTAGTTGCAGATAGGGCAGTATGACTGCTGACTGGTTACAGATAGGGCAGTATGCCTGCTGACTGGTTGCAGATAGGGCAGTATGACTGCTGACCTGTTACAGATAGGGCAGTATGACTTCTGACTAGCTGCAGATAGGGCAGTATGACTGCCTACTAGTTGCAGATAGGGCAGTATGACTGCTGACTGGTTACAGGTAGGGAAGTATGACTGCTGACTGGTTACAGATAGGGCAGTATGACTGCTGACTGGGTACAGATAGGGCAGTATGACTGCTGACTAGCTGCAGATAGGGCAGTATGACTGCTGACTGGGTACAGATAGGGCAGTATGACTGCTGACTGGTTGCAGATAGGGCAGTATGACTGCTGACTGGTTACAGATAGGGCAGTATGACTGCTGACTGGTTACAGATAGGGCAGTATGACTGCTGACTGGTTACAGATAGGGCAGTATGACTGCTGACTGGTTGCAGATAGGGCAGTATGACTGCTGACTAGCTCCAGATAGGGCAGTATGACTGCTGACTGGGTACAGATAGGTCAGTATGACTGCTGACTAGCTGCAGATAGGGCAGTATGCCTGCTGACTGGTTGCAGATAGGGCAGTATGACTGCTGACTGGTTACAGGTAGGGCAGTATGACTGCTGACTAGCTGCAGATAGGGCAGTATGACTGCCTACTAGTTGCAGATAGGGCAGTATGACTGCTGACTGGTTACAGATAGGGCAGTATGCCTGCTGACTGGTTGCAGATAGGGCAGTATGACTGCTGACTGGTTACAGATAGGGCAGTATGACTGCTGACTAGCTGCAGATAGGGCAGTATGACTGCCTACTAGTTGCAGATAGGGCAGTATGACTGCTGACTAGCTGCAGATAGGGCAGTATGACTGCCTACTAGTTGCAGATAGGGCAGTATGACTGCTGACTAGCTGCAGATAGGGCAGTATGACTGCCTACTAGTTGCAGATAGGGCAGTATGACTGCTGACTGGTTACAGATAGGGCAGTATGCCTGCTGACTGGTTGCAGATAGGGCAGTATGACTGCTGACTGGTTACAGATAGGGCAGTATGACTGCTGACTAGCTGCAGATAGGGCAGTATGACTGCCTACTAGTTGCAGATAGGGCAGTATGACTGCTGACTGGTTACAGGTAGTCGAAGTATGACTGCTGACTGGTTACAGATAGGGCAGTATGACTGCTGACTGGGTACAGATAGGGCAGTATGACTGCTGACTAGCTGCAGATAGGGCAGTATGACTGCTGACTGGGTACAGATAGGGCAGTATGACTGCTGACTGGTTGCAGATAGGGCAGTATGACTGCTGACTGGGTACAGATAGGGCAGTATGACTGCTGACTGGTTACAGATAGGGCAGTATGACTGCTGACTGGTTACAGATAGGGCATTATGACTGCTGACTGGTTGCAGATAGGGCAGTATGACTGCTGACTAGCTCCAGATAGGGCAGTATGACTGCTGACTGGGTACAGATAGGGCAGTATGACTGCTGACTGGGTACAGATAGGGCAGTATGACTGCTGACTGGGTACAGATAGGGCAGTATGACTGCTGACTGGTTACAGATAGGGCAGTATGACTGCTGACTGCTGACTGGTTACAGATAGGGCAGTATGACTGCTGACTGCTGACTGGTTACAGATAGGGGAGTATGACTGCTGACTGGTTACAGATAGGGCAGTATGACTGCTGACTGGTTACAGATAGGGCATTATGACAGCTGACTGGGTACAGATAGGGCAGTATGACTGCTGACTGGTTACAGATAGGGCAGTATGACTGCTGACTGGTTACAGATAGGGCAGTATGACTGCTGACTGGGTACAGATAGGGCAGTATGACTGCTGACTGGGTACAGATAGGGGAGATTGACAGCTGACTGGTTACAGATAGGGCAGTATGACTGCTGACTAGCTCCAGATAGGGCAGTATGACTGCTGACTGGGTACAGATAGGGCAGTATGACTGCCTACTAGTTGCAGATAGGGCAGTATGACTGCTGACTGGGTACAGATAGGGGAGATTGACAGCTGACTGGTTACAGATAGGGCAGTATGACTGCTGACTGGTTGCAGATAGGGCAGTATGACAGCTGACTGGTTACAGATAGGGCAGTATGACTGCTGACTGGGTACAGATAGGGCAGTATGACTGCTGACTGGTTACAGATAGGGCAGTATGACTGCTGACTGGTTACAGATAGGGCATTATGACTGCTGACTGGTTGCAGATAGGGCAGTATGACTGCTGACTAGCTCCAGATAGGGCAGTATGACTGCTGACTGGGTACAGATAGGGCAGTATGACTGCTGACTGGTTGCAGATAGGGCAGTATGACTGCTGACTGGTTACAGATAGGGCATTATGACAGCTGACTGCTGACTGGTTACAGATAGGGGAGTATGACTGCTGACTGGTTACAGATAGGGCAGTATGACTGCTGACTGGGTACAGATAGGACAGTATGACTGCTGACTGCTGACTGGTTACAGATAGGGCAGTATGACTGCTGACTGCTGACTGGTTACAGATAGGGGAGTATGACTGCTGACTGGTTACAGATAGGGCAGTATGACTGCTGACTGGTTACAGATAGGGCATTATGACAGCTGACTGGGTACAGATAGGGCAGTATGACTGCTGACTGGTTACAGATAGGGCAGTATGACTGCTGACTGGGTACAGATAGGGCAGTATGACTGCTGACTGGGTACAGATAGGGGAGATTGACAGCTGACTGGTTACAGATAGGGCAGTATGACTGCTGACTGGTTGCAGATAGGGCAGTATGACTGCTGACTGGGTACAGATAGGGCAGTATGGCTGCTGACTGGTTACAGATAGGGCAGTATGACTGCTGACTGGTTACAGATAGGGCAGTATGACTGCTGACTGGGTACAGATGGGGCAGTATGACTGCTGACTGGTTGCAGATAGGGCAGTATGACTGCTGACTGGTTACAGATAGGGCAGTATGACTTCTGACTGGTTGCAGATAGGGCAGATTGACAGCTGACTGGGTACGGATAGGGCAGTATGACTGCTGACTGGTTACAGATAGGGCAGTATGCCTGCTGACTGGTTGCAGATAGGGCAGTATGACTGCTGACTGGTTACAGATAGGGCAGTATGACTGCTGACTAGCTGCAGATAGGGCAGTATGACTGCCTACTAGTTGCAGATAGGGCAGTATGACTGCTGACTGGTTACAGATAGGGCAGTATGCCTGCTGACTGGTTGCAGATAGGGCAGTATGACTGCTGACTGGTTACAGATAGGGCAGTATGACTGCTGACTAGCTGCAGATAGGGCAGTATGACTGCCTACTAGTTGCAGATAGGGCAGTATGACTGCTGACTAGCTGCAGATAGGGCAGTATGACTGCCTACTAGTTGCAGATAGGGCAGTATGACTGCTGACTAGCTGCAGATAGGGCAGTATGACTGCCTACTAGTTGCAGATAGGGCAGTATGACTGCTGACTGGTTACAGATAGGGCAGTATGCCTGCTGACTGGTTGCAGATAGGGCAGTATGACTGCTGACTGGTTACAGATAGGGCAGTATGACTGCTGACTAGCTGCAGATAGGGCAGTATGACTGCCTACTAGTTGCAGATAGGGCAGTATGACTGCTGACTGGTTACAGGTAGTCGAAGTATGACTGCTGACTGGTTACAGATAGGGCAGTATGACTGCTGACTGGGTACAGATAGGGCAGTATGACTGCTGACTAGCTGCAGATAGGGCAGTATGACTGCTGACTGGGTACAGATAGGGCAGTATGACTGCTGACTGGTTGCAGATAGGGCAGTATGACTGCTGACTGGGTACAGATAGGGCAGTATGACTGCTGACTGGTTACAGATAGGGCAGTATGACTGCTGACTGGTTACAGATAGGGCATTATGACTGCTGACTGGTTGCAGATAGGGCAGTATGACTGCTGACTAGCTCCAGATAGGGCAGTATGACTGCTGACTGGGTACAGATAGGGCAGTATGACTGCTGACTGGTTGCAGATAGGGCAGTATGACTGCTGACTGGGTACAGATAGGGCATTATGACTGCTGACTGGGTACAGATAGGGCAGTATGACTGCTGACTGGTTACAGATAGGGCAGTATGACTGCTGACTGGTTGCAGATAGGGCAGTATGACTGCTGACTGGTTACAGATAGGGCAGTATGACTGCTGACTGGGTACAGATAGGGCAGTATGACTGCTGACTGGGTACAGATAGGGCATTATGACTGCTGACTGGTTGCAGATAGGGCAGTATGACTGCTGACTAGCTCCAGATAGGGCAGTATGACTGCTGACTGGGTACAGATAGGGCAGTATGACTGCCTACTAGTTGCAGATAGGGCAGTATGACTGCTGACTGGTTACAGATAGGACAGTATGACTGCTGACTGCTGACTGGTTACAGATAGGGCAGTATGACTGCTGACTGCTGACTGGTTACAGATAGGGGAGTATGACTGCTGACTGGTTACAGATAGGGCAGTATGACTGCTGACTGGTTACAGATAGGGCATTATGACAGCTGACTGGGTACAGATAGGGCAGTATGACTGCTGACTGGTTACAGATAGGGCAGTATGACAGCTGACTGGTTACAGATAGGGCAGTATGACTGCTGACTGGTTACAGATAGGGCAGTATGACTGCTGACTGGTTACAGATAGGGCAGTATGGCTGCTGACTGGTTACAGATAGGGCAGTATGACTGCTGACTGGGTACAGATAGGGCAGTATGGCTGCTGACTGGTTACAGATAGGGCAGTATGACTGCTGACTGGTTACAGATAGGGCAGTATGACTGCTGACTGGGTACAGATAGGGCAGTATGACTGCTGACTGGTTGCAGATAGGGCAGTATGACTGCTGACTGGTTACAGATAGGGCAGTATGACTTCTGACTGGTTGCAGATAGGGCAGATTGACAGCTGACTGGGTACGGATAGGGCAGTATGACTGCTGACTGGTTACAGATAGGGCAGTATGCCTGCTGACTGGTTGCAGATAGGGCAGTATGACTGCTGACTGGTTACAGATAGGGCAGTATGACTGCTGACTAGCTGCAGATAGGGCAGTATGACTGCCTACTAGTTGCAGATAGGGCAGTATGACTGCTGACTGGTTACAGATAGGGCAGTATGCCTGCTGACTGGTTGCAGATAGGGCAGTATGACTGCTGACTGGTTACAGATAGGGCAGTATGACTGCTGACTAGCTGCAGATAGGGCAGTATGACTGCCTACTAGTTGCAGATAGGGCAGTATGACTGCTGACTAGCTGCAGATAGGGCAGTATGACTGCCTACTAGTTGCAGATAGGGCAGTATGACTGCTGACTAGCTGCAGATAGGGCAGTATGACTGCCTACTAGTTGCAGATAGGGCAGTATGACTGCTGACTGGTTACAGGTAGTCGAAGTATGACTGCTGACTGGTTACAGATAGGGCAGTATGACTGCTGACTGGGTACAGATAGGGCAGTATGACTGCTGACTAGCTGCAGATAGGGCAGTATGACTGCTGACTGGGTACAGATAGGGCAGTATGACTGCTGACTGGTTGCAGATAGGGCAGTATGACTGCTGACTGGGTACAGATAGGGCAGTATGACTGCTGACTGGTTACAGATAGGGCATTATGACTGCTGACTGGTTGCAGATAGGGCAGTATGACTGCTGACTAGCTCCAGATAGGGCAGTATGACTGCTGACTGGGTACAGATAGGGCAGTATGACTGCTGACTGGTTGCAGATAGGGCAGTATGACAGCTGACTGGTTACAGATAGGGCAGTATGACAGCTGACTGGTTACAGATAGGGCAGTATGACTGCTGACTGGGTACAGATAGGGCATTATGACTGCTGACTGGGTACAGATAGGGCAGTATGACTGCTGACTGCTGACTGGTTACAGATAGGGCATTATGACTGCTGACTGGGTACAGATAGGGCAGTATGACTGCTGACTGCTGACTGGTTACAGATAGGGGAGTATGACTGCTGACTGGTTACAGATAGGGCAGTATGACTGCTGACTGGTTACAGATAGGGCATTATGACTGCTGACTGGTTACAGATAGGGCATTATGACAGCTGACTGGGTACAGATAGGGCAGTATGACTGCTGACTGGTTACAGATAGGGCAGTATGACTGCTGACTGGGTACAGATAGGGCAGTATGACTGCTGACTGGGTACAGATAGGGCAGTATGACTGCTGACTGGTTACAGATAGGGCAGTATGACTGCTGACTGGTTGCAGATAGGGCAGTATGACAGCTGACTGGTTACAGATAGGGCAGTATGACTTCTGACTGGTTACAGATAGGGCAGTATGACTGCTGACTGGTTACAGATAGGGCAGTATGGCTGCTGACTGGTTACAGATAGGGCATTATGACTGCTGACTGGTTGCAGATAGGGCAGTATGACTGCTGACTAGCTCCAGATAGGGCAGTATGACTGCTGACTGGGTACAGATAGGGCAGTATGACTGCTGACTGGTTGCAGATAGGGCAGTATGACTGCTGACTGGTTACAGATAGGGCAGTATGACTGCTGACTGGTTACAGATAGGGCAGTATGACTGCTGACTGGGTACAGATAGGGCAGTATGACTGCTGACTGGTTGCAGATAGGACAGTATGACTGCTGACTGCTGACTGGTTACAGATAGGGCAGTATGACTGCTGACTGCTGACTGGTTACAGATAGGGCAGTATGACTGCTGACTGGTTACAGATAGGGGAGTATGACTGCTGACTGGTTACAGATAGGGCAGTATGACTGCTGACTGGTTACAGATAGGGCAGTATGACTGCTGACTGGTTACAGATAGGGCATTATGACAGCTGACTGGGTACAGATAGGGCAGTATGACTGCTGACTGGTTACAGATAGGGCAGTATGACTGCTGACTGGGTACAGATAGGGCAGTATGACTGCTGACTGGGTACAGATAGGGGAGATTGACAGCTGACTGGTTACAGATAGGGCAGTATGACTGCTGACTGGTTGCAGATAGGGCAGTATGACAGCTGACTGGTTACAGATAGGGCAGTATGACTGCTGACTGGTTACAGATAGGGCAGTATGACTGCTGACTGGTTACAGATAGGGCAGTATGGCTGCTGACTGGTTACAGATAGGGCAGTATGACTGCTGACTGGGTACAGATAGGGCAGTATGGCTGCTGACTGGTTACAGATAGGGCAGTATGACTGCTGACTGGTTACAGATAGGGCAGTATGACTGCTGACTGGTTGCAGATAGGGCAGTATGACTGCTGACTGGTTACAGATAGGGCAGTATGACTTCTGACTGGTTGCAGATAGGGCAGATTGACAGCTGACTGGGTACGGATAGGGCAGTATGACTGCTGACTGGTTACAGATAGGGCAGTATGACTTCTGACTGTTTGCAGATAGGGCAGTATGACTACTGACTGGTTACAGATAGGGCAGTATGACTGCTGACTGGTTGCAGATAGGGCTACTAACAGCTCCACAAACACCTCTATATATAGATGTTAACATGGATTAAATGAATACATTTTTCTATTATGTAAATCAGTAGATCTCAATAATCAATACATCTCAAAGAAAACATTATGGTTCAGGTAATTGTTAATGTTTGGATTATGTCAGAGGTTAAAGGTTAAGATACAGGTCAAGAGTCACTGGTTGAAATAAATATCAAGATGGAGAAAATGAAAGATCTTTGAAGTCATATGCTTTCCAGCTCATTGCAACGTGTTCTGATTATGTAATGTTTATGGTTAGGATTCTGGTTATGGTCACAGAGTAAGGGTCCAGGTTAGGGTTAGGATTATGTTTAAATTCACAGTGTAAGGGTCCAGGTTAGGGTTAGGATTATGTTTAAATTCACAGTGTAGGGGTCCAGGTTAGATAGGATTAGGTTTAATGTCACAGAGTAAGGGTCCAAGGTTAAAGTTAGGATTATGTTCAAATTCACAGAGTAATGGTCCAGGTTAAAATTAGGATTAGGTTTAAGGTCACAGAGTAAGGGTCCAGGTTAAAGTTAGGATTAGGTTCAAATTCACAGAGTAAGGGTCCAGGTTAAAGTTAGGATTAGGTTTAAGGTCACAGAGTAAGGGTCCAGGTTAAAATTAGGATTAGGATTATGTTTAAAATCTTAGTGTAAGTGTCCAGGTTAGGATTATTGATACAAATCAATGGCATAATGTGGAGATTTGATGAAGTCAATAATGTGGAAATGTCCTAAATCCAAACATTACAGTTCGAGTAATCGGTTAAGATTAGGATTAGAGTCAAGGTTACGTGTTAAAGGTCAAGGTTCGGATTAGCGGTTTTAAAATCAATAGTCAATCTATGTTGTAGTTGTCCTGTCGAGTCGGGCTGCTTTATTCCTCAACGTCACATAATCCCTTCGTCCTCCATCTCCTGGTACACAGCATGCAGGCCAGCCCATGTGGACACACTGCCCCAAAGGAGACTGAACCATCTCTTTAATGTCCCTGCATCTAAAAGGGACCCACCGTCCCTTTAATATTCCGGAATCCACAGGAGATTGAACCATCTCTTTAATGTCCCTGCATCTAAAAGGGACCCACCGTCCCTTTAATATTCCGGAATCCACAGGAGATTGAACCATCTCTTTAATGTCCCTGCATCTAAAAGGGATCCACATATTCCTACATCTACAAGGGCCAGACAGTGCCTTTAATGTCCCCACATCTACAGGACCTTGCATTTTAATATCTCAATATCCAGTAGCCAATCCTTATCCCTTTAATATCACCAGGAATACCCCTGATCCCATCTCTGTTCTCCTCCATGGACATTTATTCAGGTATTTTTCATCTGTTGGTTTATTAATTAATATATTTTATTTCAATATGGCTGTCTCGCTGACTGACTGGCTGACGGACTGGCTGGCTGGCTGACTGTGTGGCTGACTGACTGGCTGACGGACTGGCTGACTGTGTGGCTGACTGACTGGCTGACGGACTGGCTGACTGTGTGGCTGACTGTGTGGCTGACTGGCCGGCTGACTGGCTGGCTGGCTGACTGACGACTGGCCGGCTGACTGTCTGACTGACTGGCCGGCTGGCTGACTGACTGGCTGGCTGACTGCAATACGGAGCATTCAGTTGTGTCCCTGTCTCCCTCTCCCTCTCCCTCTCTCTCTCTCTCTCTCTCTCTCTCTGTCTCTCTCTCTCTCTATCTCTGTCTCCCTCTCCCTCTCTCTCTCTCTCTCCCTCTCCCTCTCCCTCTCCCTCTCTCTCTCTCTCTCCCTCTCCCTCTCTCTCTCTCTCTCTCTGTCTCTCTCTCTCTCTCTGTCTCCCTCTCCCTCTCTCTCTCTCTCTCCCTCTCCCTCTCTCTCTCTCTCTCTCTCTCTGTCTCTCTCTCTCTCTCTCTCCCTCTCCCTCTCCCTCTCCCTCTCCCTCTCCCTCTCCCTCTCTCTATCCCCCTGTTGCACTTTATAAAGAGTTGTACAGTTTGTTAGGAGGGAAGTCATGACAGTTACATTTTTTTTGATGGATAGAAGGAACAGAAGTTGTTCACACTAGCAGCCCACACACAGACACACAGACATGCTCACACAACTTGTTATTCGCTAACAGGAGCAGTTGGTAACACAGCGGTATTCTGGGAAAGGAGGGTTTGAGGTAGTTCTGGCACAATTACCGTGTAACCGTGTAACTGACGGTACTGGATGAATAAAATCACTGTCAAAAAAAAACATTTAAAAAAGGCAGCGGTTGCCTTGGCGATAACATATGGGGGAGGGGGGGGGGGGGTTCGACTGGATCACTTTTTGTCACTTACCTTTACAGGTGTGTTGCGTTATGGGGGATACACATTCTCAGATTTGCATCTACGGTTTTGACTGCGGTGGAAGTTCCTGTAGGTTCTCTCCACCACCTTCTTCCTGTAGCCTGCATCGCCTGCATTGTGGGAGGCTCGATAGTTAACCAATCATTAGGGTGTTTTTGTTTCACCCACGCGAACTTGACCATATACATGACTGAAACAGGAACCAACAGTGTACAGCGGCTATACACTGATTCAACAGAACATTATGTACACCTGCTTTTTCCATGACATAGATATTTGCCATAACAAATCATAAGAGGTTGCAAAAATGGCATATTTTGAGATTGTAGGGTGAATATATACACAGAGTGTACAAAGCATATATCTATGACTTAGACTGACCAGGTGAATCCAGGTGAAAGCTATGATAACTTATTGATGTCACTTGTTAAATCCTCTTCAATCAGTGTGGGTGAAGGGGAGGACGGCCTAGGAATAATGGGTTAACTTCTTATGGCTGCAGGGGCAGTATTGAGTAGCTTGGATGGAAGGTGTCCAGAGGTGCCCAGAGTAAACGGCCTGCTCCTCAGTCTCAGTTGCTAATATATGCATATTATTATTGGATTAGTGGATAGAAAACACTCTGAAGTTTCTAAAACTGTTTGAATGATGTCTCTGAGTATAACAGAACTCATATGGCAGGCAAAAACCTGAGAAGAAATCCAACCAGGAAGTGAAAATTCTGAGGTTGGTCGATTTTCAACCCAGGCCCTATTGGATTCACAGTGGAATATGGATGAAGTTGCTAGATGTCAACCGTCTTTAGAAACTTGAATGAGGCTTCTACTGTGTCGTGGGACTGAATAAGAGCTGAATGAGTCAGGTTACTGGCAGAAAGCCATTTCCTGTTCACGCGCATTTCACATGATATCGACCTGCGTTCCATTGCTTCTCTGCACACAAAGGATTTCTCCAGTTGGAACTTTATTGAAGATTTATGATAACAACACCCTAAAGATTGATTCTATACTTAGTTATACAAGTTTCTTCGACCTGTAATATAACTTTTTGAAGTTTTTGTCCGAAGTTATGCGGGACCTGCATGAGTGTTTGGATTTGTATAAAAGTAGCTACTTGGACATAAATAATGGACATTATCGAACATATCAAGCATTTATTGTGGAACTGGGATTCCTGGGAGTGCATTCTGATGAAGATCATCAAAGGGAAGGGAATATTTATAATGTGATTTCTGGATTCTGTTGACTCCAACATGGCGGAAATGTATTTGAATTTTTTGAGCGCCGTCTCAGATTATTGCATGGTTTGCTTTTTCCATAAAGTTTTTTTGAAATCTGACACAGCGGTTGCATTATTGAGAGGTATAGCTATAATTCCATGTGTATAACTTGTATTATCATCTACATTTATGATGAGTATTTCTGTTGAATCGATGTGGCAATGCAAAATCACTGGATGTTTCAGATTGTCCTCATAATCAGATAGCATTCAGCTCAGACACCCAGACATACCCCGCAAGACATGCCACCAGTGGTCTCTTCAGACACCCCATACATACCCCACAAGACATGCCACCAGGGGTCTCTTCAGACACCCAGACATACCCCACAAGACATGCCACCAGGGGTCTCTTCAGAAACCCCATACATACCCTACAAGACATGCCACCAGGGGTCTCTTCACAGTCCCCAAGTCCAAAATGAATATATGGCAAACACACAATATTATACAGAGTCATGATCACATGGAACTCCCTTCTCCAGTTACAAACAGCAAAATGACCTTTAAAAACAAATTAAACAAGATGGAGCGACAGGGATTGTGCTGCTTCTGCAACAGCTGATGGGGAAAAACATAACCACATAAACAATAACACGTAAACACATAAACAATAACACAAACATAAACAGATAACATATAACACACAAACAAATAACACATAAACAATAACGCGCATGAGTTCAGTTTGTGAGGGTGTAATAGGAAGGTTAGAGACATGTTCATTTCAACATTAGAAAGAAATCCTTTTAGAAACAGTGCCATGTTGATCTGAGCCTTGCTGTTGGAATTAAGGAGATTAGTGTCCGATGTTCGGCTGTCGCAGACGCACCGCCCTCGTTTTCACTCCTTATCGTCTACAGTTGGTTGCTTTCTCCTTACCACTCAACCGACCGCGCTCCGTGAACTCTTAACAACGTGATGAAACTTAGTCTTGACCATCAGAGCCCTAGTTGGGGTAGTCTTGACCATCACAGTCCTAGTTGGGGGTAGTCTTGACCATCACAGTCCTAGTTGGGGGTAGTCTTGTCAAGTCACATTCCCAGTTGGGGCAGTCTTGACCTTTACAGCCCTATTTGGGGTATTGACAAGTAACAGTCCTATTTGGGGTAGTCTTGACCGTCACAGTCCTAGTTGGGGTAGTCTTGACCGTCAGAGTCCTGGTTGGGGTAGTCTTGACCGTCACACCTCTAGTTGGGGGTAGTCTTGACCATCACAGCTCTAGTTGGGGGTAGGTTTGACGATCACATTCCTAGTTGGGGTAGTCTTGACCATCACAGTCCTAGTTGGGGGTAGTCTTGACCATCACAGCTCTAGTTGGGGGTAGGTTTGACGATCACATTCCTAGTTGGGGTAGTCTTGACCATCACAGTCCTAGTTGGGGGTAGTCTTGACCATCACAGTCCTAGTTGGGGGTAGGTTTGACGATCACATTCCTAGTTGGGGTAGTCTTGACCATCACAGTCCTAGTTGGGGGTAGTCTTGACCATCACAGCTCTAGTTGGGGGTAGGTTTGACGATCACATTCCTAGTTGGGGTAGTCTTGACCATCACAGTCCTAGTTGGGGGTAGTCTTGGCCATCACAGTCCTAGTTGGGGGTAGTCTTGTCAAGTCACATTCCCAGTTGGGGTAGTCTTGACCGTCACAATCCTAGTTGGGGTAGTCTTGACCATCACAGTCCTAGTTGGGTTAGTCTTGATCGTCACAGCCCTAGTTGGGGGTAGTCTTGACCGTCATAGCCCTAGTTGGGGGTAGTCTTGACCGTCATAGCCCTAGTTGGGGGTAGTCTTGACCATCGCAGTCCTAGTTGGGGTAGTCTTGACCGTCACAGTCCTAGTTGGGGGTAGTCTTTACGAGTCACAATCCGAGTTGGGGTAGTCTTGACTGCCACAGCTCTAGTTAGGGTAGTCTTGACCATCACAGCTCTAGTTGGGGTAAACTCGACCATCACAGCCCTAGTTGGGGTAGTCTTGACGAGTCACATTCCTAGTTGGAGTAGTCTCGACGAGTCACATTCCTAGTTGTGTGTAGTCTTGCCCATCAGAGCCCTAGTTGGGGTAGTCTTGACCATCACAGCTCTAGTTGGGGTAGTCTTGACCATCAGAGCC
>NC_088243.1:91168974-91171474 GCF_036934945.1 Oncorhynchus masou masou | reverse complement strand
ACCCACTAGAGAACTTTGCAGGGCTTCAGTACCCAATAAAGAATGTTGCAGGGCTTCTCTTTCAGCCTTTCAGTACCCACTAGAGAACGTTGCAGGGCTTCAGTACCCACTAGAGAACGTTGCAGGGCTTCAGTACCCGCTAGAGAACATTGCAGGGCTTCAGTACCCACTAGAGAACGTTGCAGGGCTTCAGTACCCACTAGAGAATGTTGCAGGGCTTCAGTACCCACTAGAGAACGTTGCAGGGCTTGTCTTTCAGCCTATCAGTACCCACTAGAGAACGTTGCAGGGCTTCAGTACCCGCTAGAGAACGTTGCAGGGCTTCAGTACCCACTAGAGAATGTTGCAGGGCTTCAGTACCCACTAGAGAATGTTGCAGGGCTTCAGTACCCACTAGAGAATGTTGCAGGGCTTCAGTACCCACTAGAGAACGTTGCAGGGCTTCTGTACCCACTAGAGAACGTTGCAGGGCTTCAGTACCCACTAGAGAATGTTGCAGGGCTTCAGTACCCACTAGAGAACGTTGCAGGGCTTCTGTACCCACTAGAGAACGCTGCAGGGCTTCAGTACCCACTAGAGAATGTTGCCGGGCTTCAGTACCCTCTAGAGAACGTTGCAGGGCTTCAGTACCCATTAGAGAACGTTGCAGGGCTTCAGTACCCTCTAGAGAATGTTGCAGTGCTTCTCTTTCAGCCTATCAGTACCCACTAGAGAACGTTGCAGGGCTTCAGTACCCACTAGAGAACGTTGCAGGGCTTCAGTACCCACTAGAGAACGTTGCAGGTCTTCCCTTTCAGCCTATCAGTACCCACTAGAGAACGTTGCAGGGCTTCAGTACCCACTAGAGAACGTTGCAGGGCTTCAGTACCCACTAGAGAACGTTGCAGTGCTTCAGTACCCTCTAGAGAATGTTGCAGTGCTTCTCTTTCAGCCTATCAGTACCCACTAGAGAACGTTGCAGTGCTTCAGTACCCATTAGAGAACGTTGCAGGGCTTCAGTACCCACTAGAGAACGTTGCAGGGCTTCTCTTTCAGCCTATCAGTACCCACTAGAGAATGTTGCAGGGCTTTAGTACCCACTAGAGATCGTTGCAGGGCTTCTCTTTCAGCCTATCAGTACCCACTAGAGAATGTTGCAGGGCTTTAGTACCCACTAGAGATCGTTGCAGGGCTTCTCTTTCAGCCTATCAGTACCCACTAGAGAACGTTGCAGGGCTTCAGTACCCGCTAGAGAACGTTGCAGGGCTTCAGTACCCGCTAGAGAACGTTGCAGGGCTTCAGTACCCTCTAGAGAACGTTGCAGGGCTTCAGTATCCACTAGAGAACGTTGCATGTTTAGCATTATTCTATAGGTCTACTGCAACATGTAGCATGTTTAGCATTATTCTAATGATCTACTACAACATGTAGCATGTTTAGCATTATTCTAATGGTCTATTACAACATGTAGCATGTTTAGCATTATTCTAAAGGTCCACTTTCAGTACGTTTGATTCGTAATAGAGTTATAGTAAATAAAACAGTCCTGGAAAACGTAAAAGAGAATGGTATCAACGCCCAAGGCCCACATCAAATAATTTGCTGCTGATGAATAGACATAATACAAACTCATCATAACACTATTGTCTTTCTAAATTAAATCACCCTCTTCACTCTCCTTATCAGTCAGTTAGGCCTCATTTAAATTACATTGTGAAATAAGGTGCACAATTATCGCCCATTCATCCATTTGTCATTCATTCAGTGAGGAGAGAGAGATGCGTTAGCCCCTGGCTGGGTACCAACGTCCTGCAGCACATCATTTTGGCAGGTTCATTTAGGAATAAGTGTGAAAAACTGGGTGAAATGGCTCTAAATACATTTCTGTTTGTGATTTCAGAATTGTGACACATAAACAGTGTAAAACACAAACATTTAGGAAAAGTCAGTGAAGGAGATGACTTTGGCAGATTTGTTTAAATTTACAAAATCAAACGTCAGTGGCCGTTGGCCTATGGCGGTTCGAGTGTTAAAACCTCTCTGTCTGTGATTGACTCTTCTAAGGTTTCCATGAAGTTGTGCTGTCATGACGGATATTCAATCCCATTTGTCAACCTACAGGTAACTGCCAAAGTAATGGAAACACTTGAGTAAATGAGGGATACAATCATATTGAAAGCAGGTGGTTCCACACAGGTGTGATTCCTGAGTTAATTTAGCAATTAGCATCCCGTCATGCTTAGGGTCATGTTTGAAAATGCTGGGCAGGCCATTCTTTTGGCTACCATGGCTACGCCCCCATAGAATGACAATGCTCCCATCCACAGGGCACTGAATGGTTTAATGAGCAATAAAACAATGTAAACCAAATGTCAAACCCTATTGAAAACTTATGGGAGATTCTGGAGCGACGCCGAGAGACAGCATTTTCCACCGCCATCAACAAAACACCAAATTATGGAATTTCTCATTGAGGAATGGTGTCGCATCCCTCCAATAGAGTCCCTAGACACTAGTAGAA
>NC_088243.1:91153974-91163974 GCF_036934945.1 Oncorhynchus masou masou | reverse complement strand
TCTCTGTCTCTGTCTCTGTCTCTCTCTCTCTCTCTCACTCTCTCTCTCTCTCACACTCTCTGTCTCGCTCACTCACTCTCTCTTTCTCGCTCTTTCTCTCTGTCTCTGTCTCCTTCTGTAGGAGCCCCTGAGTCATTTATTGTATATCTTTGTTTTTACCTCATACTTGACATGTGATGTCAAACAGCGTGATAAATGATAAAAGGCAGCAGTCATAGTTTCATATTTCTTTTCTTCACATCCACCACCTACAGTACCGTTGACCTTACTCAACATCGATTCTGTACAATGTAAAGAAATACAGTACACAGTTTTCCATTTACACCCGAGGTTGAGCCTTGTCAAGGTGCTACAACCACGATATACAAGCCACACAATGTTGGAAGCAGAAAGCAGATATTACCTGTGTTGTAGAAACACCCAACTAGGGTAGAATATATTCCCGGTGTTTGACAAAATGTTCCCTTTTCTCCCGGTAACCCGTTATTCCATAAATCAATATCCGGATTTGATAAGTGCTTTGATCGACAATTCAAGGCTCATGGGCCTGATGAGCCCTACACTGAAGACATTTGATGAGCACAAGCCCCCCAAAAAAGCCCAAATGACTGTGCCGTTATCCAATACAGTAATACAATAATATATATATATATATCTGTACAGTGCATTCGGAAAGTATTCAGACCCCTTGACTTTTTCCACATTTTGTTATGTTACAGCCTTATTCCAAAACATTATTACATTTTTTTCCCAGCAGTCTAATAACAATTCTCCATAATGACGAAGCAAAAACACGTGATTTTAGAAATGTTTGCAAATTAACACAAAACAAGTTAAAGTGAAATGCCTGATGTATGTAAGTAGATATGAAATACCTTATTTACATTAATATTCAGACCCTTATGAGACTCCAAACTGAGCTCAGGTGCGTCCTGTTTCCATTGATCATCCTTGAGATGTTTCTATAGGTTGATTGGAGTCCACCTGTGGTCAATTCAATTGATTGGACATGATTTGGAAAGACACACACCTGTCTATATAAGATCTGACAGATGACAGGGTATGTCAGAGCAAAAACCAAGCCATGAGGTCAAAGGAATTGTCCATAATGGTTCGAGACAGGATTGTGTCAAGGCTCAGATATGGAGAAGGGTACCAAAACAATTTGGCAGCATTGAAGGTCCCCAGGAACACAGCGGCCTCCATTAATCTTAAATGGAAGAAGTTTGGAACCACCAAGACTCTTCCTAGAGCTGGCTGCCCGGCCAAACTGAGCAATCGGGGGAGAAGGGCCTTGGTCAGGGAGGTGACCAAGAACCTGATGGTCACTCCGACAGAGCTCGAGAGTTCCTCTGTGGAGATGTGAGAACCTTCCAGAAGGTCAAACATCTCTGTAGCACTCCACCAATCAGGCCTTTATGGTAGAGTGGTCAGACAGAAGCCACTCCTCAGTAAAAGGCACATGACAGCCTGCTTGGAGTTTGCCAAAAGGCACATAAAGACTCTCAGATCATGAGACCATGTCACCATTCCTACGGTGACGCATGGTAGTGACAACATCATGCTGTGGGGATGTTTTTCAGTGGCAGAGTCTGGGAAACTAGTCAGGATTGGGGGAAATATGAATGGAGCAAAGTCCTTGATGAAAACCTGCTCCAGAGCTCTTAGGACCTCAGACTGGGGCGAAGGTTTACCTTCCAACAGGACAACGACCCCAAGCGCACAGCCAAGAAAACGCAGGAGTTGCTTTGGGACAAGTCTCTGAATGTCCTTGAGTGGCCCAGCCAGAGCCCAGACTTGAACCCGATTGAACATCTCTGAAGAGACCTGAAAATAGCTGTGCAGCAACACTACCCATCCAACCTGACAGAGCTTGAGAGGATCTGCAGAGAAGACTGGGAGAAAATCCCCAAATACAGGTGTGCCAAGCTTGTAGCGTCATACCTAAGAAGACTTAAGGTTGTAATCGCTGCCAAAGGTGCTTCAATAAAGTACTGAGTAAAGGGTCTGAATGTTTATGTAAATGTAATATTTCAGTATATATAAATATATATATATCTCTTTGACAAATTAGAAAACAAATATTTAAAAAAGTTTTTGCTTTGACATTATGGGGTATTGTGATGTCATTATGGGGTATTGTGATGTCATTATGGGGTATTATGATGTCATTATGGGGTAATGTGATGTCATTATGGGGTATTGTGATGTCATTATGGGGTATTGTGATTGTCATTGTGGGGTATTGTGATGTCTTATGGGGTAATGTGATGTCATTATGGGGTATTGTGATGTCATTATGGGGTATTGTGATGTCATTATGGGGTTTTGTGCTGTCATTATGGGGTAATGTGATGTCATTATGGGGTATTGTGATGTCATTATGGGGTATTGTGATTGTCATTGTGGGGTATTGTGATGTCATTATGGGGTATTGTGCTGTCATTATGGGGTATTGTGATTGTCATTATGGGGTAATGTGTTGTCATTATGGGGTATTGTGATGTCATTATGGGGTATTGTGATTGTCATTGTGGGGTATTGTGATGTCATTATGGGGTAATGTGATGTCATTATGGGGTATTGTGATGTCATTATGGGGTAATGTGATGTCATTATGGTGTATTGTGATGTCATTATGGGGTATTGTGATGTCCTTATGGGGTATTGTGATGTCATTGTGGTGTACTGTGATGCCATTATGGGGTATTGTGATGTCATTATGGGGTAATGTGATGTCATTATGGTGTATTGTGATGTCATTATGGGGTATTGTGATGTCATTATGGGGTATTGTGATGTCATTATGGGGTTTTGTGTGTAGAATGTTGAGGGAAAAAAACAATTGAATCCATTTTAGGATATAAGGCTTTAACCTAACAACATGTGGGAAAAGTACATTAGTCTGAAAACTTCCTGAAAGCACAGTATATCGTACATTCTACTGCTTAGGCCTTATCACCCGTCTAAGAGATGGTTGTTTTCTCTGCTGACCTTATTTGAATGATGGATAAGGTTCCCTGGGGCTGAGTCATTTATCTGACATCTAAAGCAGTTCTTCCACACAGATCTCGACAAACCATTTCTGGATGGACCTGGCTTTGTGCAAAGGGGGTATTGTCATGCTGAAACAGGACAGGGCCTTCCCCAAACTGTTGCCACAATGTTGGAAGCACAGAATCATCTAGAATGTCATTGTATGCTGCAGCGTTAAGATTTCCCTTCCCTGGAACTAAGGGGCCCGAACCATGAAAAACAGCCCCAGACCATTATTCCTCCTCCACCAAACTTTACAGTTGGCACCATGTATTTGGACAGGTAGCGTTTTCCAAACCCAGACTTGTGTGGCTTACCACTACGCGGCTGAGTCATTTTGCTCCTAGATGTCCCGGGGAAATGTAAACATTATTATCATATTATCATGAATGGAAACGCTTTGGCCGAGGAGTAGGGTTGACCCGAGCGTTCTGACCTAACAACAGCAATCAAGCACCCAAGATAACTGGCTAACTGGCAAATGTTGGCTCACTGGCTAACGTTGGCTAACTGGCTAATGTTGGCTAGCTAGCTAGCTACTTGTTATAGACAGAAGCCTGCTGCATGGCCGACTAATACAAACTCATCTATCGGCATGTCCAGCCCATTCATGATCTCAGCCAATCAAGGCTAGCAGGAAGGTTGCATACTTTTTCCATGGCTTACAGACTGGCATAGATGTTTGTTATTAAGGCACATTGAACGTTCACATGTTCCAGAAGACATTTCTGCTCCCACCCCCTCTAAAAAAACACTTTTAGATTTTTAAAGAAAAGTTTACGTTCAAAGTAGTGACATGTGGCATACGCATAGTTTCCTGAAACTATTCACATTAATAGTGTATATATTCATTTAGATGTTGTAGGATTGTATAGATATAGTTTTAAACGGTTGTGTTAGCGGACTAGTTAGGATTTTCTAATGTTCAGTAGCTGAACTAGCCTTCATCAGAATTAGAGGAAGGGCTGAACTAGCCATGTCAGAGTTAGAGGCTGAAAGAGCCACGTCAGAGTTAGAGGCTGAAACAGCCACATCAGAGTTAGAGGCTGAAACAGCCACGTCAGAGTTAGAGACTGAAACAGCCACGTCAGAGTTAGAGGCTGAAAGAGCCACGTCAGAGTTAGAGGATGAAACAGCCACGTCAGAGTTAGAGGCTGAAACAGCCACGTCAGAGTTCGAGGCTGAAACAGCCACGTCAGAGTTAGAGGCTGAAACAGCCACGTCAGAGTTAGAGGCTAAAACAGCCACGTCAGAGTTAGAGGCTAAAACAGCCACGTCAGAGTTAGAGGCTGAAACAGCCACGTCAGAGTTAGAGGCTGAAACAGCCACGTCAGAGTTAGAGGCTGAAACAGCCACGTCAGAGTTAGAGGCTGAAACAGCCACGTCGGAGTTAGAGGCTGAAACAGCCACGTCGGAGTTAGAGGCTGAAACAGCCACGTCAGAGTTAGAGTCTGAAACAGCCACGTCAGAGTTAGAGGCTGAAACAGCCACGTCAGAGTTAGAGGCTGAAACAGCCACGTCAGAGTTAGAGGCTGAAACAGTCACGTCAGAGTTAGAGGCTAAAACAGCCACGTCAGAGTTAGAGGCTGAAACAGCCACGTCAGAGTTAGAGGCTGAAACAGCCACATCAGAGTTCGAGGCTAAAACAGCCACGTCAGAGTTAGAGGCTGAAACAGCCACGTCAGAGTTAGAGGCTGAAACAGCCACGTCAGAGTTAGAGGCTGAAAGAGCCACGTCAGAGTTAGAGGCTGAAACAGCCACGTCACACCAAGTGCCTTCAGAGCGCTGCTAAAGCTGAGGCATGGGGCCAGCAGATAAAACAACCCTGAAGGGGGAATGATTGTGTCCGTAATCACATTTATTTACGCAGCACAGCTCCACTGGGCAGAGGAAGACTGATGTCTTATCTAACAGGGGATAGGGGAGAGAGGGATGGGCTTTACATCCTTCATGTGTGTGTGTGTGTGTGTGTGTGTGTGTGTGTGTGTGTGTGTGTGTGTGTGTGTGTGTGTGTGTGTGAGTTGTTTACTGATGCGACAGCACTGTTTAGGAATAATGTCAGTGTCTGTCTCCTATGCTTTTTCAGGACTATTTTTCATGGCTGTTAAATGCCAGACATCTGCTCTGACACCCCGTGACTAGCAACTGAAGAGTGGAGCTCAAGCAGAGATCAAAATACTACTGCTGCTGCTCCTCTCTCTGTCTTTCTCTCTCTCTCTGTCTCTCGCTCGCTCTCTCTTTCTCTCCATCTCCCTCTGTCTTTCTCTCTCTGTCTCGCTCTCTCTCTCTGTCTCTCTCTCTCTGTCTCCCTCCCTCTTTCTCTCTCTGTCTCTCTTTCTCTCTCTGTCTCTCTCTCTCTCTGTCTCTCTGTCTCTCTCTCTCCCTCTCTCTCTCACTCTCTTTGTATGTCTCTCTCTCTCGCTCTCTTTCTATGTCTCTCTCTCTCCATCTCCCTCTGTCGTTCTCTCTCTCTCTGTCTCTGTCTCTCTTTCTATGTCTCTCTCGCTCATCTTTCTCTCTCTCTGTCTCTCTCTCTCTCTGTCTCCCTCCCTCTTTCTCTCTCTGTCTCTCTTTCTCTCTCTGTCTCTCTCTCTCTCTGTCTCTCTGTCTCTCTCTCTCTCCCTCTCTCTCTCACTCTCTTTGTATGTCTCTCTCTCTCGCTCTCTTTCTGTCTCTCTCTCTCCATCTCCCTCTGTCGTTCTCTCTCTCTCTGTCTCTGTCTCTCTTTCTATGTCTCTCTCGCTCATCTTTCTCTCTCTCTGTCTCTCTCTCTCTCTGTCTCCCTCCCTCTTTCTCTCTCTGTCTCTCTTTCTCTCTCTGTCTCTCTCTCTGTCTCTCTCTCTCTCTCTCTCTCTCCCTCTCTCTCTCACTCTCTTTGTATGTCTCTCTCTCTCGCTCTCTTTCTGTCTCTCTCTCTCCATCTCCCTCTGTCGTTCTCTCTCTCTCTGTCTCTGTCTCTCTTTCTATGTCTCTCTCGCTCATCTTTCTCTCTCTCTCTCTGTCTCTCTCGCTCTCTCTCTCTCTCTATCTCTCTCTCGCTCTCTTTCTATGTCTCTCTCTCTCCATCTCCCTCTGTCTTTCTCTCTCTCTCTCTCTCTGCCTCGGAGACATGTTGTTCAACAAGATCTTCTTTCTTCTGGAGCCAGGAAGGAACCCACTGGACACAGTGATTAAATCAACATTCAAATCAAATCACTTTTTATTGGTCACACGTGCCGAATACATCAGGTGTAGACTTTACCATGAAATGCTTACTGACGAGCCCTTTCCTAACAATGCAGAGTTAAAGAGTAATTCAATTAAATATAAAATAGTAACTCAACAGATAACAATAAGGAGGCTTTGAGGATTTGGGACCAGATCAATGTGCAGGGTAACAGGTAAGTACTATGTACTGGGACCAGGTCAATGTGCAGGGTAACAGGTAAGTAATATGTACTGGGACCAGGTCAATGTGCAGGGTAACAGGTAAGTACTATGTACTGGGACCAGGTCAATGTGCAGGGTAACAGGTAAGTACTATGTACTGGGACCAGGTCAATGTGCAAGGTAACAGGTAAGTAATATGTACTGGGACCAGGTCAATGTGCAGGGTAACAGGTAAGTACTATGTACTGGGACCAAGTCACTATTATTTCAGTCACAAGTCTCAAGGTCCGTGGCTCAAGTCGTGTCTCAAGTAGAACTAGTCGGAGTCCAGATCGTGTGCCAGCTGTTGTAAACAAAGAGAAATACATGTTCTTGTTCAGCCAAGACTTGGAGAATCATAGGATATTACAGTTCTTCAGGTCCCGTTGATAGAATAGTCTCCAGCGGAGCTCGTCCAGTTTATTCTCCAGTGACTGTACATTATCCAATAGAACAGAGGGTAGAGGGGGTTTACTCACCACTGTAGTTTCATCAGGGCTCCAGCACGTCTCCTTCTATTAGACCACTGTAGTTTCATCAGGGCTCCAGCACGTCAGTCTCTATTTCACCACTGTAGTTTCATCAGGGCTCCAGCACGTCAGCCTCTATTTCACCACTGTAGTTTCATCAGGGCTCCAGCACGTCAGCCTCTGTTTCACCACTGTAGTTTCATCAGGGCGCCAGCACGTCAGCCTCTATTTCACCACTGTAGTTTCATCAGGGCGCCAGCACGTCAGCCTCTATTTCACCACTATAGTTTCATCAGGGCGCCAGCACGTCAGCCTCTATTTCACCACTGTAGTTTCATCAGGGCGCCAGCACGTCAGCCTCTATTTCACCACTGTAGTTTCATCAGGGCGCCAGCACGTCAGCCTCTATTTCACCACTGTAGTTTCATCAGGGCGCCAGCACGTCGGCCTAGGGCGTGATCCGAGGATTAGGGCGTGGTCCGAGGATTAGGGCGTGGTCCGGGGATTAGGGCGTGGTCCGGAGATTAGGGCGTGGTCCGGGGATTAGGGCGTGGTCCGGGGATTAGGGCGTGGTCTGGGGATTAGGGCGTGGTCTGGGAATTAGGGCGTGATCCGAGGATTAGGGCGTGGTCCGAGGATTAGGGCGTGGTCCGGGGATTAGGGCGTGGTCCGGAGATTAGGGCGTGGTCCGGGGATTAGGGCGTGGTCCGGGGATTAGGGCGTGGTCAGGGGATTAGGGCGTGGTCCGGGGATTAGGGCGTGGTCCGGGGATTAGGGCGTGGTCCGGGGATTAGGGCGTGGTCCAGGGATTTGGGCGTGGTCCGGGGATTAGGGCCTCATCCGGGGATTAGGGCGTGGTCTGGAGATTAGGGCGTCAGAATTAGTCGAACACCAGTCAAAATAAAGGAATATAGGTTGAATTGACATCTGTCCGCAGCGGGAAGACAGGAAGTAAACCATTTTGACTGAGGGTAGGAGACAGTAGTTTAACCCAAACTGTCATTTCTTTGTCCCATATTCACAAAGTGTCTCAGGGTAGAAATGCTAATATCGGATCGGATTGGCCTTTTAGATTATAATAAATGGACAAGAGGGGACCTGATCTAGATCAACACTCTTACAATGAGGCGTTGTGCATACGGACCAAGATACAACAAAGCAGCATTTTTTTTATATATTCATTTTTACCAATATCGATCTCAAGCACCCTGTACCGCAATAGGATTTTCTGTCTCAAACCTTACGTAGGCAACACAAATACCAAGGTGGCCTTTTCATCAATTAGCCTAAGAGGAAGCAACGGCCCTCGGGGACACATATATTCATCGCCTGCTTAATAAAAACAGCCTTTTAATTTCCTACATGTTTTATGCAGAGACTGAATTAGATCGTGAGCTAATGGTGTGTTGTTAATGTGGTTCGGGGTCCAGCAAGGCACACCTACGGTCTCTTAATAGACTATTGTACAAATTCATTGGGTACTATAGTCATCAAGCTAGTGTCATTTTAGTTCTACACGGCAGAAGACTACGCTATCTTGGTATCCAACATCCAGGTGTCTTTGGTGATGTTATTGACGCTGCCTGTGTGACGTCGGGAGATATAGTGGAAAGGATGTCAGGTCTTTAAATCGACCAGCCAGAACGGAGCTGAAAACAAACCTGGACCCCCTAATGGTACCCTGCTCCCTATATCCTGTCCCTAATGGTACCCTGCTCCCTATATCCTGTCCCTAATGGTACCCTGCTCCCTATATCCTGTCCCTAATGGTACACTGCTCCCTATATCCTGTCCCTAATGGTACCCTGCTCCCTATATCCTGTCCATAATGATACCCTGCTCCCTATATCCTGTCCCTAATGGTACACTGCTCCCTATATCCTGTCCCTAATGGTACCCTGCTCCCTATATCCTGTCCCTAATGGTACCCTGCTCCCTATATCCTGTCCCTAATGGTACCCTGCTCCCTATATCCTGTCCATAATGATACCCTGCTCCCTATATCCTGTCCCTAATGGTACACTGCTCCCTATATCCTGTCCCTAATGGTACCCTGCTCCCTATATCCTGTCCCTAATGGTACCCTGCTCCCTATATCCTGTCCATAATGATACCCTGCTCCCTATATCCTGTCCCTAATGGTACCCTGCTCCCTATATCCTGTCCATAATGATACCCTGCTCCCTATATCCTGTCCCTAATGGTACACTGCTCCCTATATCCTGTCCCTAATGGTACCCTGCTCCCTATATCGTATCCCTAATGGTACCTTGCTTCCTATGGCGCGTCCCTAATGGTACCCTGCTCCCTATATCCTGTCCCTAATGGTACCCTGCTCCCTATATCATGTCCCTAGTGGTATCCTGCTCCCTATATAGTGCACTACTTTGAAACAGAGCTTTAAGGGCCAAAATGCACTACCTAGAGAATATGGTGCCATTTGCTACGTGCCCCTAGTGTGAGAGCCGTCAGAGTTAGTGTCTCAGTCTGTCAGAAAGTAACACAGTTGTCCTATGCTGACAGCAGCTGCCTGTGAAGATAACAACGAGACCCCGTTCCCCTCATTCCCCTCCTATCTGCTTCCCTCTTCTCCTCTTTTCAATTCTTCTCCCTTCTCCTCTCTTCCCCTCTCTTCTCTTCTCCTCTCCTCTCTTTTCTCTTCTCTCTGCTTCTCCACTATTCTCCTCTCTTCCCCTCTCTTCTCTTCTCCCCGCTTCTCCACTATTCTCCTCTCTTCCCCTCTCTTCTCTTCTCCCCGCTTCTCCTCTATTCTCCTCTATTCTCCTCTATTCTTCACTATTCTCCTCTCTTCCCCCTCTTCTCTCTTCTCCTGTCTTCTTTATTTTCCTGTTTCCTCTCTTGTCCTCTTGTCCTCTTGTCTTCTCGTCCTCTTGTCTTCTCTTCCTCTCTCCTCCCCCTCTTGTCTTCTCCTCCTCTCTTCTCCACGTGTCCTTTCTGTCTTCTTCTCTCCTCTGTTCTACTGTCTTTCCTCTCATGTCTCTTTCCCAAAACACAAAGCACATTCTGTCAGACTGGCAGCTACCTCTCACATTGTCATGGAAACAAAAGGCTCAGCCTTGGTATTG